>NC_134354.1:691611197-691766197 GCF_048569485.1 Anomaloglossus baeobatrachus
GCTAGCCGGCCCACATAGCATGCTAGCACACCCCTGTGGGCGTACTAACATGCTAATGAATGCGCAGCGTCAGAGGATGATCTCACTCACCTCTCTGCTGCCATCGCATCCGCATCCTGGATTTCGGTTCAGTGCGCATGATCCCAGACTTTCAATCATGTGCACTACATGGGTTTGAAGCCAGGACTCATACACCCGGCTTCATAGTGCACATGACAGAAAGTCCGGGATCATGCGCACTGAGCCGAAATCCAAGACTTGGACACGATAGCAGCAGAGGTGAACGAGACCATGCCTCTGATGCTTCATTAGCATGTTAGTACACCTACAGGGGCGTGCTAACTTGCTATGTAAGCCGATTAGCCAAAAGAAGTAACGCCCTTGCGACTAGTCCCTGTGCTCATTAGCATATCATATGGGATCTTTAAAAATACTCGTGGTTCTGGGTGCATATTGCACCTGACAGGTTCACTTTAACATTTTCTATTTGATGTCAGGGTCAGTCAGGACTCAGGAGACCACCGTACAAAGTATTGATGTACCATTGCATTGCTTCAAGGGGAGAAAAGATCTGTACATACACTCGACATGGGACTCGGGTACATACAGTCCCTCCGACTCTGTGGTACAGGTCCACACAGAACTCCATGTGCGGTGGTATATCTTCAAGAGGCCAAGTCTGACTGGAATAGTCTCATATATAGAACAACTGACTGATTTTAGTCAGTGTGTTGTATTGGATTTTCATTAGTTTGGTCCGTGTGTTCAATTTTACCATCAGTTTTACTCAAAACTGATGGACATTTCCAAAGCAAATCTGAGATAAACAAAGATACAAAGACAGACAGGAACACAGTAGAGCTATGATGCCATGATGAGTTTTTCATGGACTAAAAGACTTGGATGATAAGAGGTGTGGAGACACGGGGGTGAGTGGGTGCTCTCATCTGCTGGCCCGGCCGCGTTTAGAAACACAGCATGGCCCAGGGCTCATCCCAACTGAACGCCCGACCTCCTTAACCGTGGGCGGAACACTACTCAGACAACACAGGGTGAGGGAATCACAATATTAAGACTTTATTGGATCCCCAAACAATTAACGGCACATAACACATAACCAGCAAAACACACAAATGTAACAGGCAACAGAGTCTCACCCTTCCGCTGGCTCACCAGGGATTTAGAATGTGCTTGCCTCAGAGCTTCCAGGGCTACTTACTCCAATCCAGCAGCACCCCGCTTTCGGCGGGCACCCACCGAGAATGGAATAACACCAGATTTAGGAAGCTGGCTGAGGTCTGCAAAGTCTGTAGCCAGGTGACCAAATTGTCCCAATCTGGGTTTCTTCCTTTAGTAGTCTCTGCTATGTAGTCTCTGGTATGTTGAAATGATATAATCCTGGCAGCTGGAGTCGAAATCCCTAGACTGTGGATATGATCTCCAATCGGAATTGAAGTCCCTAGATTGAAGCCATGTAGCCAAGTGATCCTGTAGTCGGAGCCAAAGTCCCTAGACCGAGTCCACAAGGCATCCTGGTTCTGATCCCCTAGCCAGCTCTTAAGAGCTTAGACTGGATCATGCAACATCCATCAACAACCTTGTGACTCCAGGAAGTCACCTTTTATAGCCATAACCTTCCCTTAGGATAAACTGTGCCCTTATCGGATTGGTTGTACAAGGTTGCTCCTCTTATTGGATGAATTTCAAGCTATATTCAAATATCCATAGACAAGTGTGAGACAGGTACGTTACATCACATCTAGCAATTCACTTAGTAATACAATGGGAAGTTCGCATAATTGAGTTGTCTGGGTGTCTGGCCTTCAGTGGCCAAAACAATTACATGAGTCAACAAAAACTTCAATACTAAACTCCCAAGAGTCTTGTAGAACAATGAGGGATTATCCCCCATCTAAACAAACTGTCTTCATGTCTGGCTGAATGTTAAGAAAGTTAACCCATGCGAGGCACTCAGAGACCATGTCGTCACAAGAGCCATGTCTCAGTTTTTGTTTTGTTTTGCAAAAATTTCATTGACATGTTGAAATCCCCATAGACTCTAATGGATACGTATTATATCCGTGAAAAATACAGAACACGTACATGAAGAAATGGACACCTGAATGAGGCTTAAGGCAGAATTCAGACATCGGTGAAACATGGTTCAAGTACGGAAAGCCTAGATATACAGTATATGCCAATGAGGCTGTTGAGTTTTGGTCAGGAGACCACTTACAGACATCACAGTCCATTTGGCCTAAATCAGTCTAAACCGGGTTGTAAAATAGATATAACAGTATATATTATGGCTGTATATACATGAAATGTAGGTTACTAATATACAGAATGATGTAATAAGCGATGAGTGATTATTGTAACCTGGTCTCTTTTTCTGTTACAGACATCTGTAAACACACTTTATCCTGCTCCGATTGCATTAAGTCCCATCCCAGCTGTGCGTGGTGCTCAGCTAAGGTCAGTGCCTCCAATTACCTTCCAGGTAGTAACAACACGCCATTGCATGACTACCTATATAATCCAGTATAAAATGTTATAATATAAGAGCAAGAATAGCTGCTCACAAGTGTCCTACATTATCTCAATTTTATTATGTCGTACTTGTGATGGACTGTGTGACTGATCTGCAGCAGCTGTGCAGGATGACATAAGTGAAATATAGTGGCAGTATGCATCTTGTCATTTAACTTCATGGTTTAAAAATCAGAGAACAAGTCTAGAACTAGGACAGAAAGTTTACATACTATCATACCAGTGACGGTTAGGTAGCAGCGACAGTGTGCACCCAAACTGTCCCTCAAACTAGGGGTCCCTAGGCTAATTCCTGTCCGCAGGATTACCCCTGAAGATGGAGATACCTGAGTTTCGTACCTTGCTATACTCCTGGATATGACTCACCTAATTGTCCTCCTTTCCCCCCAAAGGAGTAAAGGGGCAGGAGAGCAAAGAAATGCACAGGCAATTCAGGCAAGGCAACAGGTATGACAGGGATCCAAGATCTTCTCCAGTTGAAAGTTGTGCTGCTGCTCAAGGAATAAACACTTCTGCTTAACAGAGTTTTTGCACAAATCCAGAGGTTGTTTCCTATGAGCTTGTGACTGTTGCATGCTATAATATAGAGGTATTTTCCAATAGATGTAGGTATAAGTAGTGCATACAGGAACCATTGTTAAACAGCAAAGTGGCCCTATTTCAGTGCTGGAGTGTCTAAACGATTCAGGAATATGTGTCATGAATGTGCAGTGTCCTGATGTCACCTCTGGGGGACCTGGGATCAGAAGGTCTCATGACTCCGGAATGTCTGACTGAAGGCCTGTGACCTTCCCCAACAACACCCTACCCCCTAGGGTTCTTATCTAAAATAAACACAAACACTGTGTGACGTTGGAATATAAAGGCCACAGCAGCCCCATTTATTCATAACATAAACATCAGCCATGTAACAATACAACTCTTCATTGAAGAACCCGAAAAGGAAGGGGGGGGTACCTGAAGGTTAACCAAAATGTTCTTTGCAACATCAGCCTGTCTCCTGACCCTCAGCCGCAACACACCGACTCGAGAGCCCAAGCCAGATGTTGCCCCCACTACGTCCCGCTGAGACTCAACCCAGCAAGGACCCGTTTACCAAACAATTGCACCGCTAGAGGTAACCCGCTCCGGCACTGGGTTCCGTCCTCTCCTCTGTGCAAACCCCCACCTTCAGACACCCCCCTCCTTTCCGCCGCTGCGACAAATACGATCTTCCTTCTTTTCTTCATCGATGTCGAATCCACAATTAGGGCGGGCGGGCGGGAACGATTCCAGTCACGTCCAGGTAGGAATGGCCCACCCCCCTCTGACCTGCCCTATATACGACCCCCAATAGCCACCACCCCCTGACCAATCACACTGACCCCTGATCCTAACTGCCCCTTAGCACCACCCCCAAATTTCGCGCCCAAACTGACTTTCTCCATTAACCCCTTATTAACCCTATGGCCTGGCATCCCTCCTAGTCATGTAGCCCTCCCTTAAGCCCCTTCGGGTCAGCAGTCCGGGCTCTTTCTTGACTCCGGAATGTCTGACTGAAGGCCTGTGACCTTCCCCAACAACACCCTACCCCCTAGGGTTCTTATCTAAAATAAACACAAACACTGTGTGACGTTGGAATATAAAGGCCACAGCAGCCCCATTTATTCATAACATAAACATCAGCCATGTAACAATACAACTCTTCATTGAAGAACCCGAAAAGGAAGGGGGGGGTACCTGAAGGTTAACCAAAATGTTCTTTGCAACATCAGCCTGTCTCCTGACCCTCAGCCGCAACACACCGACTCGAGAGCCCAAGCCAGATGTTGCCCCCACTACGTCCCGCTGAGACTCAACCCAGCAAGGACCCGTTTACCAAACAATTGCACCGCTAGAGGTAACCCGCTCCGGCACTGGGTTCCGTCCTCTCCTCTGTGCAAACCCCCACCTTCAGACACCCCCCTCCTTTCCGCCACCGCGAGCTCGCATGACCCCTTGTGCGCGCGAGTCCTCCCACACCAACAAAGCCTTCTCAAGCCCCTCCATCAGCCCTAAGGCCCAAATATCATTTCCCACCGAATTTAAATGGACCCCGTCCCGGCGCAACAAGTCGGCGGACGCCGCTTCCAACTCCGGGTGCCGAACAGAGACACCCCCAACCCGGGAAATGAACCGCCCAATCTCCCGATTCACTTTACTTCGCGCCCTGTTTACTGCCTCCACCGACCTGGCGTGCCGCCACGTCAGCCGCGCAACCATATCCGACCAGACAATTACTAGACCCGGGTGGGAAGACAGGAGCCGCAGGCAGTCACATTTTATGTCTTGTATCAGGTCCCTGGAAGCCCGGAGACCCAGGTCATTCCCACCCGCGTGTAGTACTACCACGTCCGGTGCTCTGTCCAGCTGCGAATGGTGGCGCCAGGTAGGCAACACCTCACTCCACAGCATGCCCCTGACCCCGATCCATCGCACAGTAGCCTTTTCTCTGGGAACCCCCAACTGGCGGCCGTCCGGTCGTATTCCCGCACGGAACGCCCCCCAATACACGTATGAGTGGCCGAGCACCCACACCAACAATGGGAAACCTACAAAACAAAAGGTGACAACACAACAGGGGAGAGGGGGGGGGGGGGGGGAGGCACAAGGAAGAAAATGGGTAATGATTACCAAACCAATACAGCCCCCCGACCCCCCCCCCCCTCCCCACCCATAGCTCACAACAAGTTCGGCCGGACGTAAGATCGAAACCTGGCCGAGTCCCATCGTCCAATCTTACGGAGAGCCTGCGCGCCCAGACCCCAGCGAGCCGCCTGAGTCGCAGCCCCAATCCGAAAGGAGTGCGACGCGAACTCAGCCTCGTTGAGACCGCAACACTGCAGGCACCTCCGAAAGATGCAGACAAATTGGTAACTCGACAAGGCTGACCCGTCCTGGTGGGACAAAAGGGACCCCGGGCGAGCACCCCTCACCTCTAAAAACGCCGACAGCCATCTGACAGGGCACTCCGCTAAACCAGGTACACCCCATAGTTCCACCATCCGACCTCTACCCAGCTGGTCCGTCTTTGACCGTCTCAAGCAACACCGCACCACATCCATACCGCATTCCACGTCCTCCAGCAACAAACCTCCGTGACTCCTCGTGTTTCTGCTCACCAGTTCACTAATTCTAAACGCCCCAAAGAAGGCCAAAACAAAAGCGGTCCCGAACAACTGGCATTCATACTCCGAACAGCACACCCGAGGCAACACCGACAACAGCTTGCCCAGCAGCTCAAAAGAAACCGGGCGCCGAAGGTCTCGGCGCGCCCCCGCCCTCCGGTAACCCTTCATCACCTGGCGCACCCAGAAATCCTTCGTAACGTCCTTCCAGCCCAATAACTTGAAAAAGAAGGAAATGCCCGCTAACCTGCCCGCCACGGCCGACCACGAAAGGCCTTCTTCCTTAGCCCTGCCCAACATAAACAAAACTAAATAAACTCGGTCACCTTCAGATACATGACCTCCCACCTCATCAACCAACTCGAGCCAACGGTCCCACGCTGAATTATAGCTGCGCCACGTACTGGGTGCCACCGAATGTCGGATCAATTCCCAGGCCGGCTGCAAACCAGGTCCCACAACCAGACGGGCCATACGGTCTCCTGCTGCTCCGCGTCCGGCGCCAGCATTCGAAAGCGGTCCCACTGGAAGCGAGATAAAGCATCAGCCACAGAATTCAGCACCCCCGGCACATGTACAGCGCAGACCCACAAGTTCAACTCCAGACATTTCAGCACCAAGTGACGCAAGAGGTCCACTACCGGGGGGGAATCAGCTGTCAGCTTGTTAACACACTGAACCACCCCCAAGTTGTCACACATGAAACGCACCTTCCTGTCTGTCAAATCCTGTCCCCAAACCTCTATGGCCACGACAATAGGAAAAAGTTCCAACAGGGCCAAATTCCTAGTCAGACCACAAACCCGCCACGAATCAGGCCACCTGCCGGCACACCATCTCCCCCCAAAATATGCGCCAAAACCACTGGATCCCGCCGCGTCCGTATACAGTACCAACTCCTCATTTGACACCACCTCACGAAGCCACAATGACCGTCCATTGTACCGCTGCAAAAAACGGGACCACACTCTCAGGTCCGCCTTATGCTCCACCTTCAAACGCACAAAATGCAAAGGGTGCAACACACCGGTGGTGGCTTGAGCCAAGCGACGGGAAAAAACTCTCCCCATCGGCAATATTCTACACGCAAAATTCAACTTCCCCAACAGGGACTGCAAGTCCCGTAAACGAATCTTCTTGGCCTCAATGGCCCCTTGAACACAACGCCTCAAATCCACCAGCTTGTCCTCCGGCAAGCGGCACTCCATGGCAACCGTATCCAGCTCGATACCCAGGAATTTCAAAACCGTAACCGGACCCTCCGTCTTCTCCGGCGCCAACGGAACGCCAAACCGGCGAGCCACCTGTTCCACTGTCCGAAGCAAAAGGGAACACTGCGAGGATCCCGCAGGCCCCATGCACAAGAAGTCGTCCAAGTAATGCAACACTGAATCTAGACCCGCCTCCTCCTTAATTACCCATTCCAAGAAACAACTAAACTTCTCAAAATAAGAACATGAAATTGAACAGCCCATAGGCAAACAACAATCTACATAAAACTTGTCCTCCCACCAACACCCCAACAGGTGAGAACTGTCCGGGTGCACCGGCAACAGGCGGAAGGCCGCTTCTATATCCGTTTTCGCCAACAGCGAACCACAGCCCAACTTCCTTAACCATTCCACAGCCTTATCAAAACGGACATACGAAACCGAAACCAGCTCAGGATCAATACCATCGTTCACCGACCGGCCAGTAGGATAGGACAAATGGTGGATGAGCCGGAACTTGTTAGGCTCCTTTTTTGGGACCAACCCCAACGGGGACACAACCAAGTCCGGCAATGGAGGGGCATCAAAAGGCCCCGCCATCCGTCCTAGCTCCACCTCCTTCCGTAACTTATCCGCAACAACCTCACCATGTAGGCGCGTCGACTGCAAATTTTTTAAACGAATCTCTCCCGTCTTAACCACTGACGGTATCTTGAAACCAAAACTAAAACCGTCACTCAACAATTCCGCCGATCCCCGGTCCGGGTATCTACTTAGAAACGGCGCCATCCGATCTACCCTCACCGGGGTCCTCCCTTTTTGACGAAGACTCCGCGGCCTTTCCTTTTCCCTTCCGGAAGCACTTAAGGTGACTGTGGGCGCCACCACAGCCCGAACACTCGTGCTTGAATCGGCAGGAAGACCCAAACCGGCATTCCTTCTCATTAAACTGCCAGCAAACGCCCTTTTTGGGCCCCGACGAGGTGCCAAATGATCCCCCGCCGGTGCCCCCTGGAAAGGACTGTGATGCCGACTTCGGCGCAGCCATCAGCCGCATCCATAGACTAATTTCTTTGTGGTCCCACCGTAAACTGGGTCTGACCGCCTTCCTCTGGCGAGACTGCTCGTCATATCTTAGCCAAGCAGTCCCCCCATAGGTCCTATACGCCTCACAGATAGAATCCAGATAACAGAAAAGCGCTGTACAGTTATCCGGAGCCTTTTCCCCCACCACACCGGCCAGTATCACAAAGGCCTGCAACCAGTTCTGAAAAGTGCGGGGAATAAGGCGATAACGCCGCCGTTCTTCCTCGTCCTTTTTGCTCTCATCCGGTTTAACCCGATCCAGATTAAACTTTTCCAACGGAAGCAATGAGAATATTTCAACATATTCATCCTTCCATATTTTTTCCCTGGTCTCCTGCTTCAGATGCGCCCCCAACGGGCCATCAAAGCAAACATACACTTCCCCTCTTGCCTTGTCATCCAATCGAACAATGTCCACTGCAGCCGCAGCTGCGGCAGCGGGAGCCGCAGCTGGGGCCGCGGGAGCCGCCACCACCGGCTCACCAACCGCATTGCCACCAGCAACCCCTCCAACCGCAGGAGTCGCAACCTCCTGCCCCGTCGCTCCCTGCCACACCAAGCTAGGGCCCCCCACCGGGGCAAACAAACCCCTAACCAACCTCAACAACTCGGACGCCACACTGCCGTCACCCGTCACCACATTCACGACCCGCCCGCCACTCGGGCCACCAAGTAAACCACCCGTACCACCAACCACATTCACGCCCTGCACGCCATCCGTATCACCAGACACACCATCCATAGCCAAACCAGGTGCACGAGAAATAGAAGAAACCGTGGTCTTACCAGGCTGACTCCGAGAAGATCCCGAAACAGCCGTCACATGTTCTCCGCGTCGCACTCCAGCCGCCTCGCCGACCTCCACGATCTGGTCCCCGTTGCCGTCCTCCGCGACGTCCTCCTCCAGGGGTGCCTCCTCGTCCTCACTGGACCCAGGCCCAGGGAGCCCGCCGTCCGGCAGACTCGACCTTAGGCCCCGTCCGCCCGCAGCACCATCCATCCTCCGCGACGATCCAGACGCTGGCTCCGCCACATAAACGCCGCCTGGGGCATGCCGTCCGGCATCCCCGCGTGCTCCAGCTGATCCCGACGCCGTCCCATCGCTGTCCCTCCGCTGCGATCCCAGGCCGGGCCCCGCCGATCCGGGCCGTCTCCGTACGGACTCCCCCGCCGCCACTGGGACCCCATGCTCCTGCATGGGCCCCGCTCTGCTCCTAGACCTTGCCGCCGCCGCCACTGTGGCCTCATCTGCGCCCCGCGATCCCGCTGGCCCACGCAACCCAGCTGGCCCCCATGACCCCGCTGGCTCATACGACCCCGCCGACCCGCGCGACCCCGCCGACCCACGCGACCGCGCCGGCCCGCGTGACCGCGGCGGGTCAGGTGACCGCACCGGGTCAGGCGAGCCTGCCGGATCGCGAGGACGCGGCGGGACGGGCGAGTACGCGGGGTCACATGACCGCGCACGGTCAGGTGACAGCGCCCGGTCAGGTGACATCGCCGCCCCACGTGACCGCGCTGCCCCACGTGATCGCGCCGCCCCACGTGACCGCGCCGCCCCACGTGACCGCGCCGCCCCACGTGACCGCGGCGGGTCAGGTGAGCGCGCTCGGTCAGGTGAGGCCGCCGGAGCACAGGGGGACGCCGGGTCACGCGAGCGCAGCGGGCCCCGTGACCGCGCCGGGTCAGGTGACCGCGCCGGGTCAGGTGACCGCGCCGGGTCAGGTGACCGCGCCGGGTCACGCGGCCGCGACGCGCGCGTCACTGCCGTGCGCCGCGACCCGGAAGAGGAGGGGAGGCCGGCCGTGTCGCTCACCGCCCTGTTGCCTTGGCGCCCGCGGCCCGACTTCCGGCCGGGGCCTCGCGACGTCCCGGCTCCCGGATCCACCGCCGCACATCCACTCGGGCTCCGTCTCCGCCGCCGGCTCCTCGGCGTCATCTCCGGGCTGAGGCGCTCTGGGGGCCGAGTTCTTCGCTGCCGCTTCGGAGGCAGGGGGGTCCCATCTTCCTCGCCGACGCCGGACCATCGCTGGAGCTGCTCGTCCATCCAACGCTGTCCACGCTGCTCCGCCATCCTCTTCATCTGTGCCATGAAGTCCTCCATCTTCGGGATCCAGCCACAACGATTCCAGTCACGTCCAGGTAGGAATGGCCCACCCCCCTCTGACCTGCCCTATATACGACCCCCAATAGCCACCACCCCCTGACCAATCACACTGACCCCTGATCCTAACTGCCCCTTAGCACCACCCCCAAATTTCGCGCCCAAACTGACTTTCTCCATTAACCCCTTATTAACCCTATGGCCTGGCATCCCTCCTAGTCATGTAGCCCTCCCTTAAGCCCCTTCGGGTCAGCAGTCCGGGCTCTTTCTTTGTTTAATTGATTTTTTGTAGAGCTCACTTGACTCTTGTCTTGCATATGTACTTTTCCTTCTATAAGGACCTTTTCACTGCTAGCTGAGAATTCTCTTAAGCTGGGTTTACACACTGCAACATCGCAAAGGACATCGCTGTAACGTCACCGGTTTTGTGACGTAACAGCGACCTCCCTAAGTCTCTGCTAAGTCGCTGGTGAGCTGTCAAACGGGCAAACCTGGCCAACAACTCAACAGCAATCCGGACCTGCAGAGCGACCTAGCTGGTTGTTGGGGACGTTGATAAGCAGCCTTTTGAAAGGGAAGTTGCTAACAAAGTCTCTGCAAAGTCTTTCACACACTGAAACTTTCCAGCGATGCTTGCTGCACAGCGGGAAACAAAGGACCTAGGAATGGTCCTGAACGATTTGTAACGATTACAACTTCACAGCAGGGGCCGGGTCGCTGATAGGTTTCACACACTGCAACATCGCAAACAACATCGCTATTGCGTCACAAAACCGGTGACGTTACAGCGATGTCGTTTGAGATGTTGCAGTGTGTAAACCCAGCTTTAGTCTTCATTTCAACTGCAACTTGTGATTATCTCTCACTTCCACTATATCTACCCGCCCCTGGCTTCACTCTATGCCGGATATAGATTTTGTATTCTGACCACTGTGGAGGAGCTGACAGGCTTCTCGCGATCAGTCCTCAAGTAGATTTCTCTGATAAAATATATTACAAAAATTCCTATTTTCATGTCTACTATTGATTTATGAAAAAAATGAAAACAACAGCTAACCTTTAAGCTCCATAATACAGATCTATACATGAATCTGCTATACAGTCATGTGCTTTAAACTGTAGGATTGGTTTTGGCATAGTTGGTGACAGGGTTTATTATTATGTCATCAGTCTAGAAAATATCTATATGGCTGCTTCTTCTTTCGAGACTTACTGGGTGCATATAACATCTGCAAGGAATCCTACACTTCTCATGTCTTGACCCTATTATAGACATTGGGGCAATATATCACATGGCACAAAACTTTTATGTTTGGGTGATGTTATTTTTAGGTCATGCTACAAATACACTAGAATAACCATGCACAATAAAGCCAAAATTCTGACACTAAGGCCGGCGTCACACGCTACGATATATCGGGTGATATGTCGTCGGGGTCACGGATTCCGTGACGCACATCCGGCATCGTTAGAGATATCATAGCGTGTGACAGCTACGAATGACTGTGAATGAGCAAAAATACTCACCTTATCATTGCTCGTTGACACGTCGTTCATTTTCATAAAGTCGTTCCTGCTTCTGCGCGCCGGTTGTTCGTCGTTCCTGAGGCAGCACACATTGCTCCATGTGACACCCCGGGAATGATGAACACAGCTTACCTGCGTCCCGCCGACAATGCGGAAGGAAGGAGGTGGGCCGGATGTTACGTCCCGCTCATCTCCGCCCCTCTGCTTCTATTGGGTGGCTGCTGTGTGACATCGCTGTAACGCCGAACGTCCCATCCCCTTCAGGAAGAGGATGTTCGCCACCCACAGCGAGGTCGTTCGGGAGGTAAGTACGTGTCACGAGGGTAAACGACTTTGTGCGCCACGGGCAAAAAATTGCCCGTGACGCACAAACGACGGGGGTGGGTGCGATCGCTCATGCGATCGCACGATAAATAGGTGCATGTAACGCCGCCCTTAGGCCGGTGTCACACGGGACGATATATCGTGGATTGCATGAGCGATCGCACCCGCCCCCGTCGTTTGTGCGTCACGGGCAATTTGTTGCCCGTGGCGCACAAAGTCGTTTACCCCCGTCACACGTACTTACCTCCTGAACAACCTCGCTGTGGGCGGCAAACATCTTTTTCCTGAAGGGGTTGGGACATTCGGCGTCACAGCGACGTCACACAGCGGCCGCCCAATAGAAGCGGAGGGGCGGAGATGAGCGGGACGTAACATCCCGCCCACCTCCTTCCTTCCGCATTGTCGGCGGGATGCAGGTAAGCTGTGATCGTCGTTCCCGGGGTGTCACACATAGCGATGTGTGCTGTCTAGGGAACGACGAACAACTGACGCGCAGAAGGAGGAACAACTTTATGAAAATGAACGACGTGTCAACAAGCAACGATAAGGTGAGTATTTTTGCTCATTCACAGTGATTCGTAGCTGTCACACGCTACGATATCTCTAACGATGCCAGATGTGCGTCACGGAATCCGTGACCCCGACGACATATCACCCGATATATCGTAGCGTGTGACGCCGGCCTAACTGGAATTGCAGAACCATGTCCCTTCACAGCTAATCAGCCTGATCAGCGCACTCATTGTCCTCATGTCCCATATTCTTAAAGCCCCGCTCCAGCATTTTTTCTTTTCAGGGCTGGAGTGGTTCTTTAAATCTAAATCCCCTGCCCCTGGTCTGATACCTACTCTCTGGCGTTGTCATCCTTTTTCGGCATCTCTCCGTATCCGCGGTGCCATCTTGTGCCCATAAATTCTGACTGTCCGTAAGTAAGGAGTTATGTCACAAGCTCTCAATACAACTCCATGAGAGCCAGAACAAGGCTCTAGTAGACTTTCATTGAGTTGTGACCTCCAGCACATTCCATGAAACACTGGAGACTGAATGAAGCAACGCTGGATACAGATGAAGCTGCCATAGAGTGAGTATCAGACAGGAGGTAGGGGACTTAGATTTAAAGCACCACTCTAGCTGGGAAATGAAAAAAAAAACAAAAAAACAAACACTGGAGTCATGCTTTAAACACAATTCAGAATTAATCGACTGAATCGATGTACTGTAAATCTTAATGGTTGGCAAGCAACACTACATGATTTTATATATGCATCATACGTTTGAAGAAAAGCTTAATCAGGAAATAATCAGAAATTGACGAATAATAGTGATTATTGATCTATGGACATAGTCCAGCCCGCCACACAAAAGACCAAAACTATGTGCCCATGAGGCTTTGGGACATTAGGGCATAGTTGTGTTGTTACTTCTGGCATTCCATGGTTTATATCTTTTTACACTACTACCCAAACCATGCCAACCCCTGTATGGTGTTTTTTTTTATAAAAGTTGAACACTACCAACTTATCATCGATCAGGATTTCCCTTTTGAAGAAATGGCTGTGTGGAGTTTCTGAGTCAAAATAATAAACCACAGAACTAACAGACTACTTGGCATCAAAGTGTCTAGTAAAGGAGATATATTTATGTCTGCCAGTGCCTGCTTCATTAAACTACACAGTCTTGAGGTTTTCATATCGGAAGTTTACATTTCCTCTTACTTTGTACATCATGGGTGAGAAAACCATGGAGAACTGTAAATTCGTTGTCCTGTGTGCTTCTCTAATATCTGTGGATTACTTCACATTATTGCTTTGGTCTAGTCTAGAATTGTAGGTTAGAGGATTAAAAACTAAAAAGTTACAGAAAAAGAGATTGCAGAGAAGAAACACTTTGGTATTATTATCTTCATTTAATTTGTCTTCAATGAAAAAAAAAATTTGTCATAAAGCCAAATTGGATATAATTCCACACCAAACATAAAAAAGGGGGTGGACAAAATTATTGGCACTGTTTGAAAAATCATGTGATGCTTCTCTAATTTGTGTAATTAAAAGTACCTGTAACTTACCTGTGGCACCTAACAGGTGTTGGCAATAACTAAATCACACTTGCAGCCAGTTGATATGGATTAAAGTTGACTCAACCTCTGTCCTGTGTCCTTGTGTGTACCCCACTGAGCATGGAGAAAAGAAAGAAGACCAAAGAACTGTCTCAGGACTTGAGAATCCAAATTGGGGGGAAGCATGAGCAATCTCAAGGCTACAAGTCCATCTCCAAAGACCTGAAAGTTCCTGTGTCTACGGTGCGCAGTGTCATCTAGAGGTTTAAAGCCCATGGCACTGTGGCTAACCTCCCTAGATGTGGCAGGAAAAGAAAAATTGACGAGAAATTTCAACGCAAGATTGTGCGGATGGTGGATAAAGAACCTCGACTAACATCCAAACAAGTTCAAGCTGCCCTGCAGTCCGAGGGTACAACAGTGTCAACCCGTACTATCCGTCGGCATCTGAATGAAAAGGGACTGTATAGTTGGATACCCAGGAAGACCCCACTTCTTACCCTGAGACATAAAAAAGCCAGGCTGGAGTTTGACAAAACTTACCTGAGAAAGCCTAAAACGTTTTGGAAGAATGTTCTCTGGTCAGATGAGACAAAAGTAGAGCTTTTTGGGAAAAGTCATCAACATAGAGTTTACAGGAAAAAAAAAAGAGGTATTCAAAGAAAAGAACACGGTCCCTACAGTCAAACATGGCGGAGGTTCCCTGATGTTTTGGGGTTGCTTTGCTGCCTCTGGAACTGGACTGCTTGACCGTGTGCATGGCATTATGAAGTCTGAAGACTACCAACAAATTTTGCAGCATAATGTAGGGCCCAGTGTGAGAAAGCTGGGTCTTCCTCAGAGGTCATGGGTCTTCCAGCAGGGCAATGACCCAAAACACACTTCAAAAAGCACTAGAAAATGGTTTGATAGAAAGCACTGGAGACTACTAAAGTGGCCAGCAATGAGTCCAGACCTGAATCCCATAGAGCACCTGTGGAGAGATCTCAAAATGGCAGTTTGGAGAAGGCACCCTTCAAATCTCAGGGACCTGGAGCAATTTGCCAAAGAAGAATGGTCTAAAATTCCTGCAGAGCATTGTAAGAAACTCATTGATGGTTACCGGAAGCGGTTGTTCGCAGTTATTTTGGCTAAAGGTTGTGCAACCAAGTATTAGGCTAAGGGTGCCAATACTTTTGTCTGGCCCATTTTTGGAGTTTTGTGTGAAATAATCAATGAATTGATTTTTGTTTCATTCTCTTTTGTGTTTTTTCATTGCAAGCAAAATTAATGAAGATAATAATATCAAAGTATTCCTGATTGCAATCATTTTCAGGAAGAAACTGAGTATTATCTGACAGAATTGCATGGGTGCCAATACTTTTGGCCAGCACTGTATATTCGAAGCTGATTTTACTAGGTAGCAAGTTGGGCAGTTGTCCAAGACTCCCATTTCTTACAAGGATTGGACACCTAGGGTGGAGAGAGGAAAAACATTTCACTTCTCGATACACTGCAGTAGCCAAACAGACTGATCAATTACCGTGAGCACTCTACTGTTTTATAAAAGATGTTATCCACTACTTTTTATATTAATTTCCTATCCTTAGGACAGGCCTTTAATATTTGACCAACACCCCCACAAATCAGCAGTTACCAGCACTAGTGGTAGCCAGAAGTTCAATGCCGCAGCTCCATGAAAATTACAGTGGCCAAATCAGGCTACTACAGATCCAACCTCTTTTCATTTGCTGTAACCCCAAGTTCAGATACCAATGGCCTATCCTTATCCTAACGAAAGACCATCAATAAAAAAGTTGTGGAGTTGTGGCCAACCACGTTAGGTGATGCATTAGTTTTTAGTGACATATAGCGCTTTGCATTTTGCCCAACAAGATCAACTTTGGTTTGATCTAACCAGAAAACCTTCTGGTCAGATGAAACATGGGCTTGGTAGCCTGCTCCCTACTGTCTACTAACAGCGAGCCCCCAGAAAATATCTGCTTCCCTGCTGTCCGAGAAGAAGGGGCTTGCCCCCATTCCACCCCCCGTTACGCCCCCTGTTTTTGGACTTACTGGAACTAATGTGGGGTATGGATTTATATTATATAGAAGCTTTGAGGAGACTTTCCCCATCATTAATGCATTTGCTTTGATAAAATCTGGCCAGCTTTCTCGAGGAGGGGATTACCCTGCAGTTTTGATATCAAAAAGAGCTGGCTGACTTGAAAGAAGATTTGGGGAATTCAAGGATGTTTGGATTTTATCCCAAAGTCTCTGCTTGAATGTCTTTCTGTCTTTGATCAAAATTTCCAAATAAGTAATGGTATTACTTTGGTGTCTCATTTGTTTGAGAAAGGGAAAATATATTCTTCGGAAGAATTGGGGTATAAATATAAAATGGGTAATACGGTTATTTTTGCACTTGCATAATGCTATCATTAGCACATATAAGAAAGATACATTATTGATTTGTTAATATTCTGAGATAGATTTTCTAACAGTAGGTAGTAGAGGGGGAAACACAAAGTTGGCTTTATAAATTTACGGTTAGAATTCTTTCTGACACCATTGTTTTAAATTCACCATTTGTTTGGGAGAGAAATAACTTGTGATCTAATGCACAATGGGCTGATATACTTGGAAAAGTTAGAAAAACCTCTTTGTGCAAAAATCACAGTTTTATTAAATTTCATTTTGTTTACAAGTTGTATGTTATACCAGAAGTTTTTAATAAGATCGGATTTAAAGTATAAGGGTATGTGCGCACGTTGCTTTTTACCTGCTTTTTTGCTGCTTTTTCTTCTGCGCTGTTTAATGCCAAAATGGATGTGTTCTTCTATTCAAGCAAAGTCTATGGGAATTTGGGTTTCTTGTTCACACTATGTTGTTCAAAATGCTGCCTTTTTGTGGCAGAACTTTGGTCAAAAACTCAGCTTTGCAGTGCAAAACCCAAATGGCAAAAACAATTGACATGTTGCTTCTTTGAAAAGCTGAGTTTTTGACCAAAGTTCTGCCACAAAAAGGCAGCATTTTGAACAACATAGTGTGAACAAGAAACCCAAATTCCCATAGACTTTGCTTGAATAGAAGAACACATCCATTTTGGCATTAAACAGCGCAGAAGAAAAAGCAGCAAAAAAGCAGGTAAAAAGCAGGTAAAAAGCAACGTGCGCACATACCCTAACAGTTTTTGCCATAAGGGTATGTGCGCACGTTGCTTTTTACCTGCTTTTTACCTGCTTTTTTGCTGCTTTTTCTTCTGCGCTGTTTAATGCCAAAATGGATGTGTTCTTCTATTCAAGCAAAGTCTATGGGAATTTGGGTTTCTTGTTCACACTATGTTGTTCAAAATGCTGCCTTTTTGTGGCAGAACTTTGGTCAAAAACTCAGCTTTGCAGTGCAAAACCCAAATGGCAAAAACAATTGACATGTTGCTTCTTTGAAAAGCTGAGTTTTTGACCAAAGTTCTGCCACAAAAAGGCAGCATTTTGAACAACATAGTGTGAACAAGAAACCCAAATTCCCATAGACTTTGCTTGAATAGAAGAACACATCCATTTTGGCATTAAACAGCGCAGAAGAAAAAGCAGCAAAAAAGCAGGTAAAAAGCAGGTAAAAAGCAACGTGCGCACATACCCTTAATGTAAAAAATCTAGAGTCAGTTTTATACACTTGGTCTGGGGATGTGGTTCTTTCAATACTAGAATGGTTTTTTTGACGATATGGTTTGCACTATTTAAGGGTATTATAATGAGAAGGTGGTCACCATGATCACTAAACGTTTTTTCATTGCAAGATTATTAGGCATGTGCGCACTTTGCGTTCAGTTACTTGCAGTTGTAAACGCATCCTCTGGCAGAAATTGTCTTTGTCAAATTTGGTTTTGACAACAAAAACGAAAAAATGACGCGTGCGTTTTGACCGCGTTTTGCAACTTCTCATTGACCCTAATGTTAGCAAAACGCTGCCAAAATGGCAAAAACAATTGACATGCTGCTCCTTTAAACGCAGAGATTTTGCCAAATTTTCTGCAACTAAAACACTGCGTTTTTAAAAGAATTGTGCGCACAAGAAATCCCAATTTCCCATAGACTTTGCCTGGAAATCAAACCGCTGCAGTTGAAAACGCTGTGGAAACGCATGAAAAAACGCAACGTGCGCACACAGCCTTTAAGGTGTTGTCTGAGACTTTACTTATTTTTGCCTACAGTGCCTACAAGTAGTATTCAACCCCCTGCAGATTTAGCAGGTTTACACATTCGGAATTAACTTAGCATTGTGACATTTGGACTGTAGATCAGCCTGGAAGTGTGAAATGCACTGCAGCAAAAAAGAATGTTATTTCTTTTTTTTATTTTTTTTTTAAATTGTGAAAAGTTTATTCAGAGGGTCATTTATTATTCAACCCCTCAAACCACAAGAATTCTGTTTGGTTCCCCTAAAGTATTAAGAAGTATTTCAGGCACAAAGAACAATGAGCTTCACATGTTTGGATTAATTATCTCTTTTTCCAGCCTTTTCTGACTAATTAAGACCCTACCCAAACTTGTGAACTCATACTTGGTCAACATGGGAAAGACAAAGGAGCATTCCAAGGCCATCAGAGACAAGATCGTGGAGGGTCACAAGGCTGGCAAGGGGTACAAAACCCTTTCCAAGGAGTTGGGCCTACCTGTTTCCACTGTTGGGAGCATCATCCGGAAGTGGAAGGTTTATGGAACTACTGTTAGCCTTCCGTGGCCTGGACAGCCTTTGAAACTTTCCACCCGTGCCGAGGCCAGGCTTGTCCGAAGAGTCAAGGCTAACCCACGGACAACAAGGAAGGAGCTCCGGGAAGATCTCATGGCAGTGGGGACATTGGTTTCAGTCAATACCATAAGTAACATACTCCACCACAATGGTCTCCGTTCCAGACGAGCCCGTAAGGTACCTTTACTTTCAAAGCGTCATGTCAAGGCTCGTCTACAGTTTGCTCATGATCACTTGGAGGACTCTGAGACAGACTGGTTCAAGGTTCTCTGGTCTGATGAGACCAAGATCGAGATCTTTGGTGCCAACCACACACGTGACGTTTGGAGACTGGATGGCACTGCATACGACCCCAAGAATACCATCCCTACAGTCAAGCATGGTGGTGACAGCATCATGCTGTGGGGCTGTTTCTCAGCCAAGGGGCCTGGCCATTTGGTCCGCATCCATGGGAAGATGGATAGCACGGCCTACCTGGAGATTTTGGCCAAGAACCTCCGCTCCTCCATCAAGGATCTTAAGATGGGTCGTCATTTCATCTTCCAACAAGACAACTACCCAAAGCACACAGCCAAGAAAACCAAGGCCTGGTTCAAGAGGGAAAAAATCAAGGTGTTGCAGTGGCCTAGTCAGTCTCCTGACCTTAACCCAATTGAAAACTTGTGGAAGGAGCTCAAGATTAAAGTCCACATGAGACACCCAAAGAACCTAGATAACTTGGAGAAGATCTGCATGGAGGAGTGGGCCAAGATAACTCCAGAGACCTGTGCCGGCCTGATCAGGTCTTATAAAAGACGATTATTAGCTGTAATTGCAAACAAGGGTTATTCCACAAAATATTAAACCTTGGGGTTGAATAATAATTGACCCACACTTTTATGTTGAAAATTTATGAAAATTTAACTGAGCAACATAACTTGTTGGCTTGTAAGATTTATGCATCTGTTAATAAATCCTGCTCTTGTTTGAAGTTTGCAGGCTCTAACTTATTTGCATCTTATCAAACCTGCTAAATCTGCAGGGGGTTGAATACTACTTGTAGGCACTGTATGTGGCTAAAGAACCGACAGGCATGTAAGTGAAAATAAGCAAAGTCCTGGATAACCCCTTTAACTGGAAAATGGATGGATCAGGAGACTCGCACTATGATGGAATAGCAGAATCTTGTTGAAGGTATATATAGTATTTGTTTTAGGAGTAGGAGTCATCTTAGAAGATGGGGGGAAATATGGGAAATTAGATTGCTGGAAATGGATGTTCCGTTTGAGTTAATTTTGTTCCACCTCTCTCCCATGTTCCTCTTCTGGGTTTCTTTCTTTCCTCCGCGTTCTCCATTGCAGAGGGGGAAGTGGGTGAGTCATTGTGGGTTAAGACTATTGTTTGTTTCTGTATTTTTGCATTTGGAATAATGAAGTATTAAAGAGAGAAAATAAAAGATAACTCAAATAAATAAACTTTTAACAATCTATAATTATTTTTTAACACCAGGTAGATATAAGTACAAAAAAACAAAATGTGGCAGGAGGTTGTCAAATTATAGTAGTAAAACAGGGGTGCAAAAACAGACGTACATTTAAATGTGTACATTTAAAACAGATTTTATTTTTCAACAAAATTCCATTCCCTTCCCAAAAAAAGACAAAATAAGAAAAAGTAGGTAGATACGCAATCAAAAAGCCAGGACATACAATACAACAATGCGTTGTGTCAGTGTGGCATGTACAAATGTCAAATTTGAAGATTAAAACAGACATGAAAACACTGCCTGCCACATGCACTTTGTGAGTTGGGCAGTCAGAGTTAAATTTCTGGATTTTGAGGAATTTTCTTTTGCATTTAAAAAAAGCCCTAAAACATTATTTCCCCCTTGACAATCACAACTTACAAGAAATACAAAAGTTCAGAAAGGAAGGACATCGTCTGACACTGATTTCAGATATTTTTCTAAAATCTATTGCGCTGCCTTACTGCTGCCTTCTAGTCCATTAAAAACACACAAGAAAAAAAATGTCATTGTAATTCAAATTCAGCAGGACACATGCCAGCTACACCATATCACTGATTAATCACACTAGCACTGCTGCTGACGCCTTTCCTAATTCTTTCTCTGTATTATTTCTAGACTTCTGCTTTCATCTTCTTCGGTGCTGCATTTGGATAGCACATTTCTGTCTGTAGCATTTGTGGAATGCTTTAGGGCTTTCTCTTCCTATCTCTGCTGTTGAGCTGTGATGTTCTCTCACTATCCTAAAATCCCGTTAACACTAGAAGTCCCAGAGAGGGTCATTTAACATTTCTACCTTTGGAACCCAGGGAGCTCGAAATTTCTGGGACTTCTAGTGTTAAAATGGCTGCTACATTCCCTGCTTAGGCTTTTATATAGACTACTACAGGTACTCCTAATTTGATATGCCATACCATAACATGTGATGGCCAAACAATCATTATAAGGAAGCCTTGAGGCCATGTTAGTTATCTGTTACTGATAGAATCTTCTTTAATATGTAAAAAGGTGGGGGTCATTTTTGAGGGTGACTCGAAAGTGTTCAAATTCACAGGGACTCGTGAATTTTATAAAATATGATTTGAATTCGATGTGCATTAAATCGATTTGATTAACACTAGTAATGACTATTTTTATGATCCTTTTTAAAAAGAGCAAATTTACTGTGCATCTACGAGCTCACAACATGGACATGTTCTCTAAGTAACATATTATTATATCACCTGGTAACATTTAAAATGTAAATGATAAAGTTCAATTATATTATGCAGAATTTCACAAAAAGAGGCGAGTCAGAAGGTTCTCGATGTGCCACCCGTCTAGAGCTCCTCCAGCGTGGATGTGATGAAGAACACGTGATGGAACCCAAGGGACTTGTTCAGTTTCTTAAGGATGAGCCCTTGAGTGACAATGCTGAGGAAGATGCGGTCACACAACTAGCTCCGCAGAAGGTTTCTGTCAAACTGCGACTTGGTGAGATGCACATTATATGCATTTCTAGTTGGCTACACAGTGTTTTATATTCCATTTATTCATATGTATAACCAGTCATTAATTTAAAATGTAGAGATTTTTATTCCGCTTTTTGTGAAGAATGTCTGTATTCAAGAAAAAAAGTATATATATATACAGTACAGACCAAAAGTTTGGACACACCTTTTCATTCAAAGCGTTTTCTTTATATTCATGACTGAAAATTGTAGATTCACATTGAAGGCATCAACACTATGTTTGTTTTAATGTTTTGTTTATTGAAGCAAAAGAAGATAATAATTCACATACAACAGAAATCACAGTCTTAACTAATACGATAACATTCGCATCAGCTGCTTCCCGTTTTAACTCTATGACCCGAGTTACTCGTGTAATAGATTGAACCATCGGATACTGGGGAAGTCTGAATTAATTTAGTAGCCTGGTTTCTGTATTAAGCTGCAACATTTTTAACAACAAGTTCAAAGGAACAAGAAATAGAAATATGGGGGGAGCTAGAATCTTGAACTTCAGTTCCAAAATTAAAGTTAGAGGGTGTAAGAGACAATAGGAAAAGGGGGGAGAGAAAGAAAGGAGAGAAGAGAAAGAAAGGAGAGAAGAAGGGAGAGGATTTTGGTCCTAGATCCGATCAATCCGTGATAAGAATTATTAGACAGCTGTCACTCATCTCAATGGAGGGGGGTGAGGGGTGGCTCATAGACCCCTATGTTACCTTCTGCGAAGTCACTACTGCAAATTGAGGTTTAGACTTATAGACCTGCCAGCCCTCCCAGATCTGGAGGAAAGAGAGCATATTTTGGCGCGAGAGGGCTGAGAGTTCTTCGACGTGATATAATTGGTCGATCTTCATCAAGAGCTGCGCGAGAGTAGGGGTTTTCGTTGTGCGCCACAGTTGGGCTATGAGGAGCTTACAAGCTGAACTTACAAATGACGCCAGTTTTGAAGAAGCTTTATCTTTAGGCCACATTGGGAAGTTCAGGAGCATTTGTCCAGGTTCCAAGACCCCCTGTTTGCCTGTGAGTTCGGATATTAACTGTGATGCCATCCTCCAGAAGGTCTGGATAATCGGACAAGTCCACCACATGTGTAAATAAGTACCCTTGTCCCTCTCACATCGCCAGCATTGATTTGAATTGGAGGAGCTCCATGTACTAGACGAGGTGGGAACAATGTACCACCTCGTGATCACTTTAAATGAATTCTCTTGAACTCTCACACAACATGACGGACCGTGTGAGGCCTTGTAAATTTGGTTTGTTTGTAAATCAGTAAATGTAGAACTCAGGTCCCTCTCCCATCTTAGTACATATGCTCTCTTTACCACCAGTTTTTTTGTAAGCAGGGTATGGTATAAGTTAGAAAGAATTTTCCTGGGTGCCCGGGTTTGCATGCAATAAGATTCGAATGCAGTTAAAGGTCTGTCGAGATGAGTATGAGGTAAGAATGGCTGAATCACATGTTTTAACTTTGCATGATGAAGAAACGTGAGCCTAGAGAGGCCTGGGTTCATACCCATCTCCCGTTCAGATATCAGAGCGCCGTCCACCAGAAGATCAGCTAACGGAGCATTCACCTTGGTCCGGAATGAGAATTTCATGGACGCGGCCTGGTTTACATCGGCATCTAAGATGTCGGAAACTTGGGTTAAAGGGGAGAGTGGTGGGGCCAATATCTCCCTGTTTTCCTTCCATTTGTGCAAGAGAGTTCTCGTAAGCTCACTTGTGAAGGATCCTTTATCTCTCTGATTAGCAGGGGAAAGTAGCATAGCTCGCAGAGATGTGGGGGCTAGGTATTCTTCTATAGAAATCCATAATTTAGTCGGAGGGCGTCTAATCCAGTCTATCGTTCTAGAGAGGACTGCAGCATGATAATAAAGTGTTATGTTGGGTAATCCCATGCCCCCCCTGTCTCTTGGTAAACTCAGTGTTTGAAAGTTGATTCTCGGTTTATGTTTGTGCCAGACATAGTTGGATATTAAAGAGTTACACTTAGAAAGAAAAGATGTGGGAATTGGTATGGGTAGCATTTGAAAAAGGTAAATAAACTTAGGGAGTATAATGCTTTTAATTAAATTTTTCCGACCTATCCACGAGAGGAAGGGAGCCTTCCATGAGGCTATATGTGTAGAAAGTGTAGGAAGAAGGGGCTTGTAATTGAGATCAAATAGGGATTTGAAGGTTTTCCCCAACTTAATGCCTAAATATGTTATGTGACTGTTTGGCCACCTAAAGGGGAACGAGTTTTGAAGAGATTTAGTAGCTTTGCTGGCGAGGTTAATACTTAGTGCTTCTGATTTTGATAGGTTAATTTTGAAGTTAGACCATCGGCCATACTCTAATATTTTCATGAAGGCAGGGAAGCCCCTCTCCGGCTTAGACATTACCACCAACAAATCGTCAGCAAAGGCGGCGGACTTGTGGTGAATTCCCTGTAAATTGAACCCCTCAATGTCCCGTTCCTGTTGAATGGAGGCTAGCAAAGGCTCCATGACCAGGACAAAGAGTAAGGGGGACAAGGGGCAACCCTGCCTTGTACCATTTTTAATATCAAAAGGGTCGGTGAGGGTATTATTTATTTTAATCCTGGCCGTGGGTGATGTGTACATCTGAAGTATTGCGCTTATGGTATCTGATGGGAAATGAAAGGCCTCCAACGTCCCCCGCAAGAATGTCCAGTCCACCCTGTCAAACGCCTTCTCGGCATCCGTTCCCAGCAGCACTAGAGGCAGCTTATGGATCCTGGCGTAATGCATCAAGTTTAGTACTCTTAGTGCGTTATCCTTCCCCTCTCTTCCTCTGACAAAACCTGATTGTTCTGGGGAGATGAGATCTGGGAGGGTATCTGCCACACGGTTGGCGATTAAACTAGCATATATCTTTAGGTCCACATTCAAAAGTGAGATGGGCCTATAGTTTCCACAGCACTCTGGATCCTTCCCATCTTTATGTATTAATGATATATGTGCCTCTAGCGCTTGTTTGGGTATAGGGTCGCCAAGTAGAAGAGCGTTGCATGAAGCTAAGAGATGATCCCCTAAAATATCAAAGAATTTCTTATAATAGATAATGGGAAGGCCATCCAGACCTGGAGCCTTTCCCACGGGACTCTTGGACAGGATGGACTGAACCTCCGCCCAGGAGAACGGTTTTTCTAAGGACGCCTGTTGTGTTTTAGAGAGTTTCGGAAGATTTAGTTTAGTTAAGTAGTTTTGTATATCACATTTCCTCTTATCTCTCTCCACTGCCGACTTTTCCGGTCGAATTTGATATAAATTTTTATAAAAGCGAAGGAATTCTTCCGATATTTGAGAATAGTCTTGCGTACGGTGGCCCTGTGAGGTTTTAATTGCATGTATGAACGTGCGAGCCTGTCTTTTTTTTATCATGGACATCATAAGTTTAGAGGCCTTGTCCCCATGTAGGAACATACGATTCCTCCAGCTGAGATAGAACTTAGCCGACTGTTTATTGAGTATATCTCTCAGTTCAATTCGCTTCGCAGTCAGTTGTTCTAGTGTCTGTTGGGAAAGAGATTTCTTATGCTGAGCCTCCAACGTCGCTATCTCAGCATACAGAGTCTGCAAGAACAAATTCCTCTGCTTGTTGAGATGCGAGGAGATGGAAATCAGTTCTCCCCTAATGACCGTCTTATGTGCTTCCCACAACAACGGGGCCGCAATATCTGGCGCCTTGTTCTCTGCAAAGTAATTACGGAGACATTCAGATATGCGTTTCTTATTTTCTTCCGAGGAGAGAATTGACTCATTCAATCTCCACGTACTATGTAGCCAATACGGCCTCAGGAGTGAGAAACTAGCTGCAACATAAGCATGGTCAGAGTAGGGTGTTGATTGGATCTCTGAATCGTTTACATTGGGTAGTAGGTGTCTAGGTAGGAAAATGTAGTCTAGTCTGTGGTATGATTTATGAGGATTCGAGAAGAATGTGAAATCTTTTACTGTGGGGTGTTGGTAACGCCAGACGTCTATTAGAGAGAGGGATTGGAGAGCGCATTTAATCCGAGATAGGTCCTTTAAAGAAAGGTGACTTTTCCTTGCAGTAGAGTCTAATTTGGGCTCCATAGCCACATTAAAGTCACCGCACAATATTGGAGTACCTTCTGAAAAACTGCCGAATTTTTTGAGCGTGGACAACAACCATCGAATCTGTTTGACATTTGGGGCATATACATTCCCTAGGGTTACCATAGAGCCCGCCAACATACCCTTGACAAAAATATATCGACCATCAGGGTCAGTAGCGATATCTTGGGCTAGAAAGGGTATATCTTTAGCGAGTGCTATGGAAACTCCTCTAGAGCCTTTGCGTGTGGAAGGGGCGTGAAACCAAGTGTTGTAGTGTGCTTTGGTAAAGCTTGGGATTTTGCTTTCACGAAAGTGCGTTTCTTGGAAGAATATCATATCAGCATGCCTCTTTTTTAGGCTATGCAAGGTCTGTGACCTTTGTACAGGGGAGTTCAGGCCATGTGCATTAAGGCTTATTACCGTAAATACCTTATGATGTGACGCCATATTGGTGCAAACGGAAGGACAATCTGTTCTTTTCCCGTCGGGATGAATGGACCGGACCTATGACCAATGAGAGAGTGAAGGAGACAGAGAGACTGGGGAGTAGAAAAAGGTTTAAAGAAGAACAAGGTATTGGTATCAACATTTTCAACTATTTGAAATTCAAACAAAAAAGAGTGTGCCTTAAGAGGGAGCAAAAGGTGCAAAACCCCTGTAATAACTTCATATTTTAGGCTAGCATAATCAAGGCATCAACACTATGAATTAACACATGTGGAATGAAATACTTAAAAAAAAGTGTGAAACAAGTGAAAATATTTGTTATATTCTAGGTTCTTCACAGTAGCCACCTTTTGCTTTGATTACTGCTTTGCACACTCTTGGCTTTCTCTTGATGAGCTTCAAGAGGTAGTCACCGGAAATGGTTTTCACTTCACAGGTGTGCCCTGTCAGGTTTAATAAGTGGGATTTCCTGCCTTATAAATGGGGTTGGGACAATCAGTTTTGTTGTGCAGAAGTCTGGTGGGTACACAGCTGATAGTGAAACGCCCACGCTGGGGCTTGCAGGGCTCGCATGGTCACCGGGCTCGTGGTATTCGGGGTCAGGCTGTGAGTGGCCCGACCCGGCTTCCGTGACCCCCGGCGGGTTTCAATAAAAGGAAAGTCCGACCGTCAGTCCGGTGTTACAAGGGGGACGGAAGGAGGGTAACGGGGTCCCTGGGGGGCTTGCCATCGCTCTTCCCCAGGAAACGGTACGAGACGGGGACGGGGGTTGCTTGCAGTGCCACCCGTGGTTTGCGGCCAGGTGTTAAGCCGCCACTGCGCAGTCTCTCTCCGGGGCAGGTGTTACGGGCAGCCGGATGGAATCACTCCCCACGGGTGGAGCGGGGGAGCCCCGGGAGGTTAATGAGACCCAGGGCAACAGTCCTCAGGGACACCGGGGGCACAGTGCGGCGGCATTACTCACAGCAGTCACGGTGTGCGGTTCCAGTTGTTCTTTATTTAAAGTCCGTTTCACAAAGCACCCGGGTGCTGGTCCTCGCCGCCTGTAGCCTTTGGTCGGTCCCAGGCAGGTAGGAGGAAGGGGTGTCCGGTGAGGTGTTCTGGGGGTCTCTCCCTTTCGGTGCGTTAGTGCCGTCCCCGTGGCAAAGAGCATCTTGGGAACTCGCCGCCTCTCTGTCTCTCTCATCCCCGGTAGCGGGCACTACACCAACCGCCACCGGGTACAACTTTCTCCAGGGAACCCCAGTCCTCAGCTCCATTCCCCTCCTCTAGGTGTTATCAGCCCTGGTCTCGTGGCATCTCCTCAACAGGAGCTGTTCTCTGGACGTCTGCACTCCCTTGCAGCCTCTGACGTTCTGCCTAAAACTTCTTTGTGCTCTGCACTAAACTCACTCCTTCAGGCCCCCCCTCCCCTTGGTTGTCATGGGGACCTGCCTGTGTCCAGCCACCTGCTCATTAAGGAGACAGGATGAGTCATGGACTCAGAACAAACTTCATGCTGCAGAAGCTATTAACTCCTTCCTGCCAGTGTGATGTGAGTGTGTGTTGTGGGGACTCTTCTTCCTCCTGCCCGGGAAAAATGGGGTAACATTTAATACCCTGTAACGACCCGTTTACAGGGGCGTTACAATAGTCCTACTGAATAGACTGTTAGAATTTGTATTATGGCAAGAAAAAAGCAGCTAAGTAAAGAAAAACAAGTGGTCATCATTACTTTAAGAAATGAGGGTCAGTCAGTCCGAAAAATTGGGAAAAGTTTGAAAGTGTCCCCAAGTGCAGTGGCAAAACCATCAAACGCAACAAACAAACTGGCTCACATGAGGACCGCCCCAGGAAAGGAAGACCAAGAGTCACCTCTACTGCGGAGGATAAGTTTATATTTGGTCTGTACTGTATATATTCTTTATGCAATGCAATATAACATGTTTTATTCCTTAAAGGGAACCTGTAACCTACTAACTTGCGGGCGGTCCTATACATTCCAGTGCAATAGACGTCGCTGCTCTCGGGTCTGGCAACTCCTCTATGTTTGTGATTGCCGTCCCCCTTCTTGCTTCGTGTGGATGATGCATCCTTCGTCTTCCATACAGTGCCCTCCATTATGCTCCTGCGCACGCCCACTTTGCTCTGCCCTGCTGAGGGCAGAGCAAAGTAATGTAATGCGGGAAAGGTCAAAGATGCGCACTACAGTACTTTGCTCTGCACTCAGCAGGGCAAAGCAAAGTGCGCATAATGGAGGGCACTGTGTGATGAAATAGGATGAATCAACCACACAAAGTATGGAGGACAGCGATCGCAAGGATAGAGGAAGCGCCGGACCTGAGAACAGCGATGCCCATAATACCGGAATGTATCGAACCACCCCGCAGGTGAGTAGGTGACAGGTTCCCTTTAAGAGTTAAGTATTACTGTTGCATTCAATATATTGGGCAGAATTTTATGATATTCTGGACCCAATTCTTCAAAGCTTTCTGGCATAAAAGCTTTGAAAAGTTGCAAACTTTAGGTGCAACTCAAAGTTGCAATTTTGGTGTCACCCTAGTGTTTCCCAGCTTCCAAGAAAATGGCATACACCACTTCATGAATCAGGAGCGTCTGACTCCAGTACACCCCCTCATCAAGACTGGCATGAACAAAGCCCGTCTACATGAATTGGGCTCTTTGTATTATAAAATATTCATATCTTGTAGGCAATCCATAAACATACAACTCCAATCATCATGTACAGCATGACAGTCCCAATAGCGCTGCCTCTTAACTGTCAGCAATCGTCCCTTTGCTATTGCCATTGTAAAATCTGCGTATTTTGGCTCAGACAATACCTGTCATTTTGCCTTGTACCTACTAGTAATAAATAATGAAGTGCTAACATTAACTGTATGTTGTAAAGCAATAAGCTTCTATAAATGTCTGCAGCCATCTAGTGGCCAATGTGACAAGTGCAATAATTCATAAGTTCTTTTTTTTTAAACGGATAGACACAAAAATGTAATTGTTTTCAATGATATTTCCTCTAAAAGTATGTGAAAATGTTGATTTCTCATATTAACAAAGATATTTATGCCATTTTAGGAGAGAAGAGAACCTTTCAAGTCCGGTTTAAGCGTGCGGAGGGGTACCCTATTGATCTCTATTACCTGATGGATTTGTCCTACTCAATGAAGGATGATTTGGAGAACGTGAAGAAATTAGGAAGTGACATTCAGGAGGTGCTACACAAAGTCACCAAGTCTGTACGCATTGGTATGGTTCACGTGTCAATATAGACCTTAAAATAGACACAAATAGATAAAATAGCAAATCATATAAAAAATATATAAATATGTTTTTTCCCTAACTTTAAGAACCAGGTAGTTCCTTAGCTAATTACTGCTGAGGGCTGTCCTAAAAATCGAAAAGCTAACTAAGCCACAAAAGACAAGTAGAATAAGGTTTATGGCACACTTGGAATTATGGGGGCTCAACAAGGGATCAAACCCGTCATTAGATACATTAAAACTTGGCACAACAAAAATGAATATAAGAACTTTATTATAAAGGCAATTAAAAAATATAAAATGTAACGTTTCCACCCCTATATTTGGGTCTTCATCAGACAGAATAGATTCTTGGGAAGGGATATGCCTTTAAGATGGGGACACAGTATAGTAGAGCGTCTCTCTAGAGTAGAGCGTCTCTCTCTAGAGGGCACTCACCTCCGCGTGTGTAAGACTCTCTACTATACTGCACCATTATATCTATACAGAACAGCAATATGATTTATCCATAGATCTCTGTGTCATCATCTTAAAGGCATATTGCTACACAAGAATCTATTGTCATAAACCACATCTGAAAACCTTAGAGAATACTTCAGTGAACACAGACAATACTTGGCCTACAAAAATAGCATGATTCCTAGTATCATAAGGTCAAAAAGGCATATACAAAGTCATCCGGAAAACTCACACATTCTAGCCTAGTTGATGTATGGCACCAGCAAACCCCTAAGCACATTTTGCGTTGGCTTCTTCAGGGGGTGGGTGTTCTGGATGACTTTGTATATGCTTTTTTGACTTTATGATACTAGGAATCATGCTATTTTTCTAGGCCAAGTATTGTCTGTGTTCACAACCTAGTGGAGACTTGTCTCTCCTCCTATGTACCATGACACTTACCTTGTTGGCACTTTAGCTATTCTGTGAGTCCTGCACTATGCATTTATTAATTGTAGTATGTCTTTTGTCTATATCTATGTCTAATAAAATTTGTATTGATTTATTATAATTTTGGTGATATCTATGGCTCCATATTTTTGTAGGTTTAAAACAAGAATCTTTTGTGTCTGATGAAGACCTAAATATAGGGGTCGAAACGTTACATTTTTGGACTGCCAGTATAATAAAGTTTTTATATACATTTTTTTGTATGCCAAGTTTTCTTGTAAGCCACAAAAGACAACTTTCAAATGTAAAACTCCATAATTGAGAAGTATTTACTCCCAAAATCTGGTGGAAATACAATGATGAATTGGGCCTATAGGTCTTGATTATACATTTATATTTGGGATTGATGTTTTGTAAGCATATATTTTGTTTGGCTCTTATATATCTTGATGTCATCAGTATTGACCAGTAATGGTGTCACAGGCAGCTTGTGTGTTGCAGATGTGTATCTGACGCATTCTTTATACAGGTTTCGGCTCATTTGTGGATAAGACGGTGCTACCATTTGTGAACACAGTGAAATGGCAGATGCAGAATCCTTGTCCATCTCGTACAGAGCGCTGTCAGCCGCCCTTCAGCTACCGGCATGTCCTGTCTTTAACCTCAAACCTCACCTTATTCCAACAAAGAGTCAGTGCGGAAAATATCTCAGGCAACCTGGACACACCTGAGGGGGGATTTGATGCCATACTACAGGCGGCCGTGTGCACAGTAAGGAAACAAGATATTCAGATCTCACATATTGAATTCAGAATCTAGTATCATGCATAAATACTAAGGGGTACTTTGCACGCTGCGACATTGCAAGCCGATGCTGTGATGCCGAGCGCAATAGTCCCCGCCCACGTCGCAGCTGCGATATCCTTGTGATAGTGTCGCGGGCGGGGAGGAGGGTGTCAGCACACCACGCTCACCCCTTCTGCTCGGGTCCGGCGGCTGCTGCTCAGTGGTGGCTCGAGCTGTGGGCCGGATCCCGGGGGTTCTCGAGCGGCACTCCTCGCCCGTGAGTGAAAAGGGGATTTTGGTTGGGGAGATTGTTTATTGTCCGTGACGCCACCCACGGTTGTGGTGATTGAGTGTACACCACCGCTGCTCTATATGGGGATCCCGGGGATGGTGAGGCGGAGCAGCCAGTTGTTGTGTTGTCCCTCCGTGGGTAGGGGTTGGTGATCCCGGGGCCCAGTGGGGTGCAGGGGCGCAGGGGCAGCGCTGTGCCTTGCGGCACTGAGGTACTCACTCAGCCAGTAAACACGACACAGTTCTCGGTAAACAAACGGCTGGTTGGACGGGTCCCTCGGACGGTTCACGGTGCTGCGGTTCCCTGCAGTTAGCGGTGACGGTCTCTTCCCTGCACCTTTGAAATGTCTGTTTGGTAGCGATGGCTTCCCACCGGTTACCCGCTCCCCGACTACAATCTGGGCCGGAGGAGCTCCACACTTTGCCTGCAGGCGCCGGCCCTGGGAAACTGGTGCCTTGGCGGTGGCGGTGTTTCCCCGTTGTGGTTGGACCTTTGCCGTCAATCAGGACTTGCTTGTTGGGGGATCTACGTCCCCTTCACTAACGGATTTGGCAATTTACGGCGACTCCTAGCCTTGCCGGGATCCGAAAAGCCCCTGCCTTGGTGCTGAGTCTGACTGCCCTTTGTATACTGCTCCAGACCCCCGGGTACACACAGCCTCCGTGGTCCTTCCAGCAACCTCCAGACAGTCACACTGCAGACCTTCACCACCGTCTGCTGACCTTGCTGACTCCGTCTCGGCACACAGCCACAGACCAACTTCAGGCTTTCTGTCACTTCCACTGATGTTTCACTTTACTCTCGCTCCCTCCTGAGCTACACTCTGTTCACCTCCTACTCCTTCATGTTCCTCTCTCGACTCTCTCACTGTTCTCTCTGGTTTCTCCCGCCTCCAGAGCTGTGACCTCCTCGGTGGGCGGAGCCAACCGCCTGGCCCAGTCCTCCATGCAAAACAACTTTTAAACGGTCCCCACGGGGACAACGGTGCCGCCTCCAGCCGGTTGCAAATCACACAGATAATCAGGTGAAACTTCGGTATCATTTTCTTATCATTCTTTCAACTTTTAAACAAACACAACAACCACTCTGTATATTCCCTGACCCCTTTTATTCACAGAACGGTCTCCCTGTACCTAAGTGGGGGTCTACCTAGGTTGGAACGGGTGGACCTTCGGGGCCCGGTGTCAGTGGTGCTAGACAGTGGGGTAGAGGGAACAATCGGTTCCTCCTCCCTGCTATAGTGTGGAGCAGGCGGAGGTGTAGGGGAGCTGGGTACAGGTTCATCCCTGGGCACTGGCACGGGTTCTGGCTCACGGTTAACCACTTCTACTACTTCTTCATCCACGGGTTGTGGGAACAGTATCACTGGAAGGATCACCGCGCCGTTCTGTGTAGGCCAGTTTGCTGGGAAGTCACCCATTACAGTGTGGATTACCTCTGCTGCCTTCTCCGCTGGTGGAGGAGCCGGTACTTCAGTCTCTGCCTTCAACGCTGGGGGGCATCTCTTTAGATGGTCCCGGGAAACTGTGGCCAGGGTGCCCCCTTGGTCACGACTGATCTGGTAGGCCTTCCCATCTCCCCATACGTAAGGGACTTGCTCCCACTGATCATCCAGCTTGTGGGCCTTCCTTTTCCGTTTCAGCACTACATCTCCTGGCTGGAAAGGGCCTGCGGACGCCTTCTGATTGAACCGGTGCTCTTGCTGTTCTCGACTTCGACTGAGGTTTTTCTCTACATACTCCTGGATTTGTCGGTATTGTGCTCTCCTCCGACTTTCCCACTCCGCCGTCGAAGGGAGTGCTTCTGGGGCCTCCAACCCCATCTCCAGATCCACCGGCAGGCGGCCAGGCCGAGCCCTCATCAGATACGCTGGGGTGCACTTCGTTGAGCTAGACGGGATATTATTGTACATGTCGGCCAAGTCGGGTAACTTTTCCGGCCACATGTTCCGTTCTTCCAGCGGTAGCGTCTTGAGGAGCCCCAGGACCAAGTGGTTCACTTTCTCGCACATGCCGTTGGTTTGGGCGTGGTACGGAGTGGTCCGGATCTTCTTGCAGCCGTACAACTGGCAGAATTCGTGGAACACCTCTGCTTCAAAAGCCGGGCCTTGGTCAGTCAGCACCTTTTCGGGGTACCCATGGGGCCGGCAAAAATAGGCCTGGAACGCTCGAGCAGCGGTTCGACCAGTCAGGTCCTTAACGGGGACTACCACCATAAATCTTGAGTAGTGGTCTACCATGGTCAATGCGTAGGTGTACCCACTTCGGCTAGGGGTGAGCTTGACATGGTCTAGGGCGACCAGCTCCAGCGGCTGATGGGTGACTATGGGATGTAAGGGTGCCCTCTGGCTGGTCTCGTCCTTTCTCCTCAGCGTACAAGGACCGCACTCTCGGCACCAGGCTTCCACCGATTCACGCATCCCACTCCAATAGAACCGCTCCCTCAACAGCATCTCCAGCTTCTTCCACCCGAAGTGGCCAGCACCATCATGGTATGCCCGCAGGACAGTAGCGACGTCAGCTTGAGGAATGACCAACTGGCATATTTTCTCATGAGTCTTCGGGTTGATCAGCTCACGGTACAGCCTCCCTTGGTGTAGGTAAAGTCGTTTCCGTTCTTTCCACAAGCGTCGGGCTTCAGCCGGAGCGGCAGGGTCTATTCCCGTAGCACCTTGTTCCACCAGGGTCTTGACAAGGCGAACAGCCGGCGCTTGGTCCTGAGCTTCCTGCCACTCTTGACTGGGCCGTGGGTCCAGATCCACTCGTTGCTGATGTACTTGTACCCTCTCAGTAAGCGGCTGGTGAAAAGCAGGCAACTCGATCTCCTCGAGGTCGTCATCCTCGCACCCCTCTTCTGACAAATGGGGCATTCGGGAGAGTGCATCAGCGTTTATGTTGACACGACCGGCTCGGTACTTTATGGTGAAATCATAGTTGGCTAGCCGGGCTACCCACCGCTGCTCCAGTGCGCCCAACTTGGCCGTGTTCAGGTGAGTCAGCGGATTGTTGTCCGTAAACGCGGTGAATGTTGCTGCCGCTAAGTAGTGGCGGAACCGCTCCGTGATAGCCCAGACCAACGCCAATAGCTCGAGCTTAAAGGAGCTGTAGTTCTCAGGGTTCCTTTCGGTCGGCCGGAGTTTTCAGCTAGCGTAAGCAATCACCTTCTCCTTTCCGTCCTGGACCTGGGACAGAACCGCTCCTAGCCCCACGTTACTGGCGTCCGTGTGGAGGATGAACGGGCGCCCATAATCAGGGTACACCAGGACCTCTTCTCCGGTCAAGGCCGCCTTCAACTGGCAAAAGGACTCCTCATGCTTGTTCTCCCACGACAGTGGGGCTCCAATGGGTCTACCACCTTTGGTCTGTCCCACGAGGAGGTCTTGCATGGGGGCAGCCATCTTCGTGTACCCCTTTATAAAGCGCCGATAGTACCCCACCAGACCCAGAAACTGCCTTACTTCCCTCACTGTAGTTGGTCTCGGCCAGCTCTGGATGGCAGTAATCTTCTCAGGGTCGGGGGCGACACCATCCGCACTCACCACATGCCCTAGATACTGCACCCTTGGTTTCAGCAGGTGGCATTTAGAGGGCTTCAATTTCATCCCGTACTTGGCAAGGGACGCGAACACCTCGGCCAGGTGCTCCAGATGGGCTTCATACGTCTGGGAATAAACAATCACATCATCCAAGTACAACAGGACGGTCTCGAAGTTTAAATGTCCCAGACAGCACTCCATCAGCCGCTGGAAGGTCCCGGGGGCATTGCACAGCCCAAACGGCATGCTGTTGAATTCGCAGAGCCCCATCGGGGTGGTGAAGGCGGTCTTCTCCCGGTCCTCTGGGGCCACGGCCACTTGCCAGTATCCGCTGGTGAGGTCAAGGGTCGAGAAGTAGTTTGCAGTTCTCAGTGCAGCCAAAGACTCTTCAATACGAGGTAATGGATTGGCATCTTTATGGGTTATCTGGTTGATCTTCCGGTAGTCCACACACATCCGCATGGTACCATCCTTCTTCTTGACCAATACCAACGGAGCGGCCCAGGGACTACAGCTGTCCCGAATAACCCCTGCCTCCTTCATATTCCTCAACATATCTTTGGCACACTGGTAATGTGCAGGGGGAATAGGTCTATACCTCTCTTTGATAGGGGGATGTTCACCGGTGGGAATATGGTGTTGGACCCCCTTGATCTGCCCAAAGTCTAGGGGGTGCTTACTGAAAACCTGTTCGTACTCCTGCACCACCCTGTATACCCCGGCCCTGTGATGTGTAGGGGTATCATCAGTGCCTACATGTAGCTGTTGATGCCACTCCTTTGTTTCCCCCTGGGGTGGGGAAGTGCTGGTGGTAGGTGGGAGTGTGGATGGACTGGCTTCCTGGATAGTGTGAGGGTCCAGGGTGAGCAGCTTGGCAATGGTGGCATACCGGGGAAGCCTGACTTCTTCCTCTCCACAGTTCAGCACTCTCACAAGCACTCTCCCTTTCTTCACATCCACCACCCCTCGGGCGGCCATTACAGTGGGCCAGTGCTCGGAAGGCATGGGCTCCATCATCGCAGGGTAGTCACGCCCCTGAGGCCCTACTGCTGCCCTACACCAGATCATCATCTCACTCCTAGGGGGCACAGTCAATGGAGCAACATCCATCACTCTCACTCCACCAATCTCCCCTCCTGTTGAGCTTACATGCTGGCGGTACATCAGGGCGCGGATCTAATGCTGCACAGCCCTCTGCCGGCTCCCTGCCGTTGTGGCGGCTAGCTGTTGCAATAGGGTCAACACATCAGCCATGCAGTGTTCCATCACATTGGTTCCCAGCACTATTTTCGGGTTATGATCACTGGGCTCATTCATGATCACAATCATACCCTGGTGTTGCAGTTCAGCTTGCCCCACTGTCATAGCCACTTGTTTATACCCCACCTGGGTCAATGGAAGTCCATTAGCGGCAATCAATGTTATACTATTGTCTGGGGCGCCAGCTCGTCTACGGCCCAATACCGCTGGTACAACATATACGGTATGGTAGTTACCTGTGATCCAGTGTCCAAGAGAGCCATCACTGGTATGCCGTCCACAGCCACGGGGATGATGGGGCGGGCCCCGATGTATCGGTCCCGCCAGTCCGGGGGGCCACGATGTTCTACTCCTGAGGATTGGACCGGGGCCCCAGGGGTTGCTCGTTTAACGGGCACTGTCGGAAGTAATGGCCCGGCTTACGGCACTTGTAGCAGATTGGAGGTCTGCTCCGCGGGTTATTAGCACTTCTCCGCTGCATCCAGGGAACATCCTCGGGACTATCAGTCAGAGGTTGCAGTGCAGCAAGGATTTTGGCAAGGTCTCCATCCATGCGACGGACCTGGGCTGCCAGCTCTTCTACTGTGCTGCTCGGGGCTGCAGGTATTGGGGAGGTTGGTTTGGCTGAGGCCGCCACAACGGGAGCTGTCTCGACGGGCCACGGGACGGGTTCCAGAACTTCGGCAGCTGGGGGCTGTAGTGCTTTGATGGCCCGCTCCTTCAACACAGCAAAGTCCACATCAGGGTGTTCTAGGGCCCACAGCCGGAGCTGTTTACGATCCTCAGGGGACCTCATCCCCTGCGCAAATTGCTCCACTAACATCTTGTTGCTATCCGCCTCATTAATAGAGTTCACCCGCTTCAGCGTGCGGAGGGCGGTCTGCAGACGTAGAGCATAGTCCCGAATGCTATCCCCAGCTCGTTGCCGGCATTGGTAAAACTGCATCCTCAGCTCAGCTTCAGTCCGGGTCTCGAAGGCAGTCTGTAGCTTCTCAAAGATTTTGGCTACATAGAGCCGGTCCCCCTCGGCCCAGGTCTCCGCTTCCTGCTCCGCCGCTCCGGTTAACTGGCCTAGCACTATCGCTGCACGTTGCTTATCAGTCAGGGGGTACAGCTCTAGCAACGGGTTAAGCTTTTTCCGGAAAGCCTGTAGGGCATCCGGTTTCCCGTCATACTGCGGTAGCCAGGCAGCTCCGGGCGCATAGGGCAAGGAAAACGGCATGACCTGAGCAAGCGCGGGGGCCGCGGCACCTCCCGCCGGTATGGCCGGGACCTGGGCAGGCCCATTCCCATCCGCGGGTGCCGCTGCGGCTGCGACCACCGCTCCTCCAGCGGCTCCGTCGGGCGCAGACATCTTGTTTCCGTCCCCCTTAGCTCTTTCCGGCCCCTCCTCTCTCTGGGCGGGGTCTTGGCCTTCGCGCCTCTACTACTCGAGAAGATGCTCGAGCGGGAACTTTTCGCGCCAAAGATGGCAGCTCCTGAAATTTTTCTGCCGGATACCTCCGGCGGTAACAAGGCGCACCTCTACCAGACGGCAGAGCGGTAAGATCCTGTTCGTGACACCAAGTTGTCGCGGGCGGGGAGGAGGGTGTCAGCACACCACGCTCACCCCTTCTGCTCGGGTCCGGCGGCTGCTGCTCAGTGGTGGCTCGAGCTGTGGGCCGGATCCCGGGGGTTCTCGAGCGGCACTCCTCGCCGGTGAGTGAAAAGGGGATTTTGGTTGGGGAGATTGTTTATTGTCCGTGACGCCACCCACGGTTGTGGTGATTGAGTGTACACCACCGCTGCTCTATATGGGGATCCCGGGGATGGTGAGGCGGAGCAGCCAGTTGTTGTGTTGTCCCTCCGTGGGTAGGGGTTGGTGATCCCGGGGCCCAGTGGGGTGCAGGGGCGCAGGGGCAGCGCTGTGCCTTGCGGCACTGAGGTACTCACTCAGCCAGTAAACACGACACAGTTCTCGGTAAACAAACGGCTGGTTGGACGGGTCCCTCGGACGGTTCACGGTGCTGCGGTTCCCTGCAGTTAGCGGTGACGGTCTCTTCCCTGCACCTTTGAAATGTCTGTTTGGTAGCGATGGCTTCCCACCGGTTACCCGCTCCCCGACTACAATCTGGGCCGGAGGAGCTCCACACTTTGCCTGCAGGCGCCGGCCCTGGGAAACTGGTGCCTTGGCGGTGGCGGTGTTTCCCCGTTGTGGTTGGACCTTTGCCGTCAATCAGGACTTGCTTGTTGGGGGATCTACGTCCCCTTCACTAACGGATTTGGCAATTTACGGCGACTCCTAGCCTTGCCGGGATCCGAAAAGCCCCTGCCTTGGTGCTGACTGCCCTTTGTATACTGCTCCAGACCCCCGGGTACACACAGCCTCCGTGGTCCTTTCAGCAACCTCCAGACAGTCCCACTGCAGACCTTCACCACCGTCTGCTGACCTTGCTGACTCCGTCTCGGCACACAGCCACAGACCAACTTCAGGCTTTCTGTCACTTCCACTGATGTTTCACTTTACTCTCGCTCCCTCCTGAGCTACACTCTGTTCACCTCCTACGCCTTCATGTTCCTCTCTCGACTCTCTCACTGTTCTCTCTGGTTTCTCCCGCCTCCAGAGCTGTGACCTCCTCGGTGGGCGGAGCCAACCGCCTGGCCCACCCCCTGGTGTGAATCATCAGCCTCTGGAGGAAGGCAACAAGGATTTGTGGGTTAGCTGGTGTACCTGCAGGGAATGTGGGGTGTGTGTGTGTTGTGACCTGTGTCCCCTGGCTTGCCCAGGGCGACACATAAATCTAATAGACTATTGTAAGAGAATTGTCTAAATAAAGCTAAAATTATATATAGTATATGACAAAAGTGAGTACACCCCTCACAGTTTTGTATATAATTATATCTTGTCATAGGACAACACTGAAGATATGACACTTTCATACAATTTACAGTAGTCAATGTACAGCTTGCATAACAGTGTAAATGTGGTGTCCGCTAAATAACTCAACACACAGTCATTAATATCTAATCTGCTGGCAATAAAAGTGAGTACATTCCTAAATGAAATGGGCATATTGTGCCCAATTAGCCATTTTCCCTCCCCGGTGTTATGTGACTCATTAGTGTTACAAGGTCTCAGGTGTGAATGGGGAGCAGGGGTGTTACATTTGGTGTTATCGCTCACACACTCTCTCATACTGGGCACTGGAAGTTCAACATGGCTCCTCATGGCAAAAAATTCTCTGAGGATCTGAAAAAAGAATTGTTGCTCTACATAACGATGGTGTAGGCTATAAGATGATTGCCAACACCCTGAAACTGTGCTCCAGCATGGTGGCCAAGACCATACAGCAGTTTAACAAGACAGGTTACACTCAGAACAGGCCTCACCATGGTCAACCAAAAAAGTTGAGTGCATGTGCTCAGCGTCATATCCAGAAGGTTGTGTTTTTAGATTAGATGTATGAGTGCTACCGCCATTGCTATAGAGGTCAGCCTGTCAGTGCTCAGACTATACACCACACACTGCATCAAATTGGTCTGCATGGCTGTTGTCCCAGAAGGAAGCCTCTTCTAAACATGATGCACAATAAAGCCCACAAACAGTTTACTGAAGAGAAGCAGACTAAGGATATGGATTACTTGAACGGCATCCTGTGGTCTGATGAGGTCTCCAACATTCACCAGCTCTGTGGTGTCGTCATAGAGAATGAAAGAGGATTCCAGTGGCTCCTCTGAAGCGCTAGTGAACTGCATGTCCAAGAGAGTTAAGGCAGTGCTTTAAAATAATGGTGGTCTCACAAAATATTGACACTTTGGGTACAATTTTACCATTTTCAATTACACTGTTATACAAGCTGTACACTGACTACTTTGCATTGTATCAAAATGTCAGATCTTCAGTGTTGTTCCATGAAAAGATATAATAAAATGTTTACAAAAATGTGAGGGGTGTACTCACATTTGTGATTTACTGTACTTTACTTGCTGATATACCAAGAGTCAGCCTGTCATGAAGGATATAATATTACGTTTCAAACTATAAGCCTGCTCTATTTGAGACATCTTGCTGTAAGTCTATGGCAAGGCTTATAGAGTAACTTAAGTTTTATTATTAATTTAATTCTTTATCAGCATTTTTAAAGTAATGAATCTTTTTAATATACTTTACATTATTTTACATCCTTTTCTCTACCATTCTGAAAGTGTATAGCTCATGCTCTTTTCAAAGCTGCTTTCAACTGCTGCTCTAGCAAAAATCTGTATTGAAACACTATTTACAAATACTCTTCCTGTTTTAACATGAAGGACAAAGAGATGATCCCATAGGTTGTGTATTTGTAAATACTGTTTGAGTACAGATTCTTGTTTAACCAGCAGTTCAAATCAGCTTCGAAAGGTGCATGAATAAAACGCTTTCAAAACTTTAAAAAAACAAAAATAAAACCTTGCTCTTTCAGCATGGTGTTTGGTAGAGAAGGGAGCAAAATATGGTATTGAATATATTTTTTAAGTCCTACGCAGCAGACAATTCACAATCTTTCTTCTTCCATCACACTCTGGTATTGCTATGCTTTCTAGTATCCAACTAGACTTGAAACAAAACTGTGCAGCATAGAGAGGCAGTGTGTGGTATGGCAGATAGAACTTTCTGTAATGAATTCAGAAGATTAATCTGTGGATGCTCAAAATGTGCCCCCTTATGCCAGAAGCTGAAAGGTAAAACTACTAGTTTATAACTTAAAACAACATAGAAACAACACTATGCAAAGTAAAGATAATTCCGAATTTTTATATGAGGACAACATTACTTCTAAGGCTGAGTTCACTTGTCCTGTAGTGATCCGTTAGGACGTAAACTGCAGAGATCCATTGGGAAAAAAATTTCTGCAAACCCAACTTTCTTTTGTTAGATAACTGATGTCTACTGGATCTGGTTTTTTTTTTTTAACATGAGAGTCTATGGAGAAGAATCTGTCAACAGATTGCTAATTAGCCTTCCATTTTTCTTGCATTTGTTAAGGATCTGTAACAAATGGAAGATAAATAGCAACCCATTAACGGATCCGATCTCCATAGACTCCCTTGTTAAAAAAAAATGGATCCAGCAAAAATCAGTTATTTAACAACGGACAAAAAGTTGTGTTTGCAGAACATTTTTGCCAATGGATCTCTGCAGGATCCAATCTAACAGATGATTACAGGAGATGTAAAGGAGACCTGTCAAGAGCAGAAACAGGTCCCTTTTAGTAATTGCTTCATGCTATGTATTGATAGAGTGGAAACTCCTTTTCCATTATATCAAATGTTAATTGACCGTAAATCACCTAGTCAGTTCATATAATGGACAGTATTGTGGGTAACAACACATTTGCCTACAGTACAGCACTCTAATAGTATGATTGTAAAGAAGCTGGGATTAATTGTTAGACGTACTAAGGCGGGCTTTGCACACTACGACATCGCAGGTGAGATGTTGGTGGGGTCAAATTGAAAGTGACGCACATCCAGCATCGCATGCGACATCGTAGTGTGTAAAGGCTAGATGATATGATTAACAAGCGCAAAAGCGTCGTAATCGTATCATCGGTGCAGCGTCGGCGTAATCCATAATTACGCTGACGCGACGGTCCGATATTGTTCCTCGCTCCTGCGGCAGCACACATCCCTGTGTGTGAAGTCGCAGGAGCGTGGAACATCTCCTACCGGCGTCACCGCAGCTTCCGTAGGATATGCGGAAGGAAGGAGGTGGGCGGGATGTTTACATCCCGCTCATCTCCGCCCCTCCGCTCCTACTGGCTGCCTGCCGTGTGACGTCGCAGTGACGCCGCACGACCCACCCCCTTAATAAGGAGGCGGGTCGCCGGCCACAGCGACGTCGCAGGGCGGGTGAGTCCATGTGAAGCTGCCGTAGCAATAATGTTCACTACGGCAGCTATTGTGTCGCCCTGGGCAAGCCAGGGGACACAGGTCACAACACACACACACCCCACATTCCCTGCAGGTACACCAGCTAACCCACAAATCCTTGTTGCCTTCCTCCAGAGGTTGATGATTCACACCAGGGGGTGGGCCAGGCGGTTGGCTCCGCCCACCGAGGAGGTCACAGCTCTGGAGGCGGGAGAAACCAGAGAGAACAGTGAGAGAGTCGAGAGAGGAACATGAAGGAGTAGGAGGTGAACAGAGTGTAGCTCAGGAGGGAGCGAGAGTAAAGTGAAACATCAGTGAGAGAAAGCCTGAAGTTGGTCTGTGGCTGTGTGCCGAGACGGAGTCAGCAAGGTCAGCAGACGGTGGTGAAGGTCTGCAGTGGGACTGTCTGGAGGTTGCTGGAAGGACCACGGAGGCTGTGTGTACCCGGGGGTCTGGAGCAGTATACAAAGGGCAGTCAGCACCAAGGCAGGGGCTTTTCGGATCCCGGCAAGGCTAGGAGTCGCCGTAAATTGCCAAATCCGTTAGTGAAGGGGACGTAGATCCCCCAACAAGCAAGTCCTGATTGACGGCAAAGGTCCAACCACAACGGGGAAACACCGCCACCGCCAAGGCACCAGTTTCCCAGGGCCGGCGCCTGCAGGCAAAGTGTGGCGCTCCTCCGGCCCAGATTGTAGTCGGGGAGCGGGTAACCGGTGGGAAGCCATCGCTACCAAACAGACATTTCAAAGGTGCAGGGAAGAGACCGTCACCGCTAACTGCAGGGAACCGCAGCACCGTGAACCGTCCGAGGGACCCGTCCAACCAGCCGTTTGTTTACCGAGAACTGTGTCGTGTTTACTGGCTGAGTGAGTACCTCAGTGCCGCAAGGCACAGCGCTGCCCCTGCGCCCCTGCACCCCACTGGGCCCCGGGATCACCAACCCCTACCCACGGAGGGACAACACAACAACTGGCTGCTCCGCCTCACCATCCCCGGGATCCCCATATAGAGCAGCGGTGGTGTACACTCAATCACCACAACCGTGGGTGGCGTCACGGACAATGAACAATCTCCCCAAGCAAAATCCCCTTTTCACTCACGGGCGAGGAGTGCCGCTCGAGAACCCCCGGGATCCGGCCCACAGCTCGAACCACCACTGAGCAGCAGTCGCCGGACCCGAGCAGAAGGGGTGAGCGTGGTGTGCTGACACCCTCCTCCCCGCCCGCGACATTTACTATATTATATCTCTATTGCAGGATCACATCGGCTGGAGGAATGTTACTCGGCTGTTGGTCTTTGCCTCTGACGACGTCTTTCACATGGCAGGAGATGGTAAATTAGCCGGTATCTACATCCCTACTGATGGCCGCTGCCACCTCAATGAGAATGGAGAGTATCACCACAGTAATATGTTTGTGAGTAATGATGATATTTACAGTTCTTGCCCTCAATTTGACAACTATAGTCTGTTTTCAATAAATCTTTTATTCCCCTTGTGTCTGGCTCAGGATTACCCATCGGTGGGACATCTCTCCCAGATCCTTACAGCGGCCAATATACAGCCTATATTTGCTGTCACCAGCAATGTCCTCCCCACCTATCAGGTGTGTACCAAAATGACCTCTATGTAGGAAGAGCAAATAAGCTTCACTGTCAGGTTGAAGACTTAATAGTTTTAGTGTTTAATCATCCTGTCCACATATCCTTCATTTTGGGCAGAAATGTAAATCACCATTTTAGTGTATATATTGTGGCTCTGTAATCAGATCATTTTATGCTGATTATTCAGTATTTGAAATATTGTATTTTGAGTAATTTTTGGAACATTTACAACAGCCAAAGTGAGGTGTAATGGACCCAATACTGTTATAAGTAGGACCTAGTATATTCTATACCTTACTCCATTTTGACAATCTCATACTTACCAACATAGTTGATAAAATAGTGAAATTTAACTCTCAGCCCAAAGGACTGCCCCAAGTATGACTTAGGCCGGCTTTGCACACTACTATGGGGAGATAAGGTATGCACACCAGTGACTATGTAAGGGGAACATGGTTCCATGTATTCCCCTTACATAGTCACTGGTGTGCATACCTTATCTCCCCATAGTGATGTTTTTTTAGGTTTTTGCACCCAGTTCAGACATAGAATGGAGTTCCAAACGTTATTTCTTAGGCTTTGCACACTACGACATCGCAGGTGTGATGTCGGTGGGGTCAAATCGAAAGTGACGCACATCCGGCGTCACTTGCGATGTCGTAGTGTGTAAAACCTTTTTGATACGATGAACGAGCGCAAAAGCGTCGTTATCGTATCATCGGTGTAGTCTCCGACATTTCCATAATGCCGGTGCAGCGACAGGTACGATGTTGTTCCTCGTTCCTGCGGCAGCACACATCACTGTGTGTAAAGCCGCAGGAGCGAGGAACATCACCTTACCTGTGTCCCGGCTGCAATAAGAAGGAAGGAGGTGGGCGGGATGTTTACGTCCCTCTCATCTCCGCCCCTCCGTTGCTATTGGCCGCCTGCCGTGTGACGTCGCTGTGACGCAGCACGCCCCGCACCCTTAGGAAGGAGGTGGATCACCGGCCAGAGCGACGTCGCAGGACAGGTGAGTGCATGTGAAGCTGCCACAGCAATAATGTTCGCTATGGCAGCTATCACAAGATATCGCACGTACGACGGGGGCGGGGACTATCGCACTCGACATCACAGCATCGGCATGCGATGTCGTAATGTGCAAAGTACCCCTAAGGCCTGTTTCACACATCAATGAAAAACACAGACATTTTTCACGTGTTAAAAACGCATATGTCCCTCCGCGTTCCGTGATAAACGGCACACGTGGGTTATCTATGTGATATCCGTGAGACGTGATCCGTCATCCATGATTGCACATGGACTTATACTCTCCTGTCCCCGCTCCTGCTGTCCGTGGTGGTAAACTCTTCGGCTCTGCTATGTTTCCACCCCCGCTGCAGCTACTTCCGGGTCGGCTGTGCAGTGCATAAATGAATATGCATGACAGTAAATTAGCCGGCTCCGAAGCAGCAGCCAGCAGAGGCCAGAGACAAGCAGTGCTGGAGAAGGTGAGTATAAAAAGCTTCTCAATTTCAATGTCCATGTTTTTCTGGTACATGTTTCACGGATCACACCATAGTGTGGTCCGTGGGACATCAGTGATGGCAGAAAAAAACGGATATGTCTCCGTGCGGCAATAACGGACATGCGTGTACGCCGCACGGAGACACGGTTAGTGAAAAATCACTGATGTGTGCGCAGACCCATTGATTATAATGGGTCTGCATATGTCCGTGATTCTGCTACGTATAAAAGCTAGCACATACGTACCAGAATCGCTGATGTGTGAAACAGGCCTAAAACAAAGTGGGCAGGGTTTATGTAAAAGCCACCTCTTTTCAGACTCGTACATGCCCAAATTCACCAAGATATTTCACAAAATTTGGAGCAGTTTCAACGAATTTGGGACAATTGGAGGGTGTATACACATATATAAAATGTTTACTCTTAAAGGATAGGTGGAGACTTCTATCTTGCCGGGAATATGACAACTGAGACCTCCACAAAGCACCAGAAGCTCCATTAATTCTCTATGGGACTGGTGAAGATAGCGGAATGCTGTGCTTGGCTATCTTTGACAATCCTATAGACAATGAATAGCGTGTCAGTCATTGCTGTTCGAATCAAACAAAGAAGACAAGACTGGCAACATGTTTGATGTAAAACCACAGGTGTTTAATTATCACATCACTGTAGTGCCAAACGACAAATTTTGCATAACTATATTGTAAGGAATCAGCTCTGGTAGGCAATGGCAGGGGCGCAGTAAAGAGGCACACACAGGTTCTCAGTGATTAATTCATACTGGTAACAAACAGAAAAAACAGAGTCTTATTTCAGACAGGTATGTAAAGCAAAAGTCCAGCTTGTCAAACAGCATAGCATAGGTCCCGGATGTGCCAGTGTACCGCCCCGGGCGTGGCAGCCGAGCCGCTCGGATCTGGACCTTCAGTGGGTGGCTCAAGGTTCTCTGGACCCGGGTGTCCTGCGGTCACGTCGATCAAAAAGGGGTTTGCGGTTTGGGGACGTATGTGTACAGCCGGAGCCGTGTTTAAGTTCGTGACGTCACCCATGGGATGTGGTGAAGGTAGACACCACCGCTGCAGTTACGGGGCACCCAGGGGAGATGTTCCGCAGCAAGTTGTTAACCCCTCCATGGGTAGGGATGGTGGCCCCGGGACCCGTTGGGGGTGTTTGGCGGTGCAGGGAGATGGGCGGCCGGAGGGCACTGATGTACTCATGATTAGTAAACACACGAGTCTCTGGTAAACCAAGGTGATGGTGGTCGGTGCCCGCAGCCGGCTGCAGTCTGGTCCACCATCCGGTTGGTGGTCTCTGCCTTTCTCCTGCACCTGTTTGTGATGGTGAACTACCTGCGCTTGCAACTTCAGGAGTCCGCTCCCCGGCTTGTGGTTGCCTGAGGAGCCCTTTGCTCGCAGACGCTGGCCCGCGGGATCTCTCTGCCATGGCGGTGGCTTTCTATCCCCCTCGTTGGGCTGTTGTCTTCAGTCGGGACTTTGGGTGGGACGGGACCTATAGTCCTGGCCGCAATCAGTTAATTAGCTAGCCCCCATTAGCTTCTGGACCTAGCTTCAGGGTCTGAGTACCTGTCGGGGACTTCCTCGTTGGGAGTTGGGTTGTACATCTTGCCAATCGTGCCTTCCAGGAACCCGGTATTGCTGCAGAGTCCTGGCGTCTCTGCTTTTATAGCTGCGTTCACATGCAGCCAGCCGCCAATTGCGTCCCCCTTAGCTTCTTTCCGGCCCCTCCTCTATCGGGGCGGGGTTTTGACCTTCGCTCCTCTACTACTCGAGAAGACGCTCGAGCGGAAACTTTTCGCGACAAAGATGGCGACTTCTGAAATTTTTCAGCCGGATACCTCCGGCGGTCACAAGGCGTACCTCTACCCAACGGCAGAGCGGTAAATCCTGTTCGTGACGCCAAGTTGTCGCGGGCGGAGGAGGGGACGCCGCGCTCTCCCACTGCTCGGGTCCGGCTGCCGCTGCTGCTGCGGCCTGCTGCTGCTCGGTGGCTTGAGCGATGGGCCGGATCCCGGGGACTCGAGCGGCGCTCCTCGCCCATGAGTGAAAGGGGATTGGTTTTTGGGATAGTTTATTGTCCGTGACGCCACCCACGGTTGTGGTGATTGTATGGACACCACCACTGCTCTGTATGGGGATCCCGGGAGCGGTGACAGGGAGCAGCAAAGTTGTTAGTTCTCCCCTCCGTGGGTAGGGAGTGGTTGTCCCGGGGCCCAGTGATGAGGTGGGTGATGAGGGATGGCGGGGCCAGTGCAGGGCTTGGTGGGGTGCAGGGACGCGGGGGCAGCGCTGTGCCTTGCGGCACTGTGGTACTCACTCAGCCTGAGACAGAGACACAGTTCTCGGTAAAACACACGGCTGGAAAGACGGTTCCCACAGACGGCTGCACTTGCTTTTCCCCAGTAGTTGACGGTGACGGTCCCTTTTCCTGCACCTAATGTTTCTGTGTTGGTAGCGATGGGTTCCCACCGGTTACCCACTCCTCGGCTTCAATCTGGGCCGAAGGAGCCCCTCTCTTTAACCGCAGGCGCTGGCCCTGAGAAACTGGTGCCCTGGCGGTGGCGGTGTCTCTCTGTTACGGTTGGACTGTTGCCTTCAATCGGGACTTGGTTGTTGAGAGACAGTCGTCCCCTTAACTGACGGATTTGGCAAATTATGGCGACTCCTAGCCTTGCCGGGATCCGAAAGGCCCCTGCCCTAGTGCTGACTGCTCTTCGTATACCAGCTTCTTCTTCAGCTTTTCTCCTTAGTTCCTCTACCACTTCACTTCCTTCTTCTTTCACTTCCCTAACTGTTCTTCTTCCTGTCCAAACTCTATCTGCCTGGTTCTCCCGCCTCCAGGGCTGTGAACTCCTCGGTGGGCGGAGCCAACGGCCTGGCCCACCCCCTGGTGTGGACATCAGCCCCTGGAGGAAGGCAACAAGGATTTTTGGTTAGCCTAGTTGTTCCTAACTGGAGTGTAGGGTGTGGTGGTGTTGTGACCTGTGACCCCTGGCTTGCCCAGGGCGTCACATTCCCCCTTAGCAAAATGCAGACCGTCCGCGGGCTGCCCGTCCAACACCGGTTTTATTTTCTGAAAAATATATAAAAGGTAAAACGGTAAACATAACAACTTATGACATCATCCCACATCGGGAGGTTCAGTACTTAAACGTTGCAAACGGTTTACGGTTACGGTCTCCGCTCTCTCCCACCCAAGTAACCTGGCCCTGATGCTGCCCCTAAAGCCCAGGCAGCACCCCTTGACCCCAGTCCAGCACAAGTTACCCGAGCGGGATCTGTCCTTCCCCTCCAGAGGGTCACCACCGGTTCCTGTGGTGGCTGGGCCCCAGCCTGCTCTGCTGTGGGCCCTCCCTCCAACCTGCCTCTCCGGAGGCGGCAATTGCGGAAACGGTAACGGTAAAACAACTTATTTACATGCCACTTAACGTTTGTGGTTGCCCTGCAAGTTCACGGGCTTGTCCATGAGCAGTTCCTCATGCAACTTTTTAAACGGTCCCCACGGGGACAACGGTGCCGGCAACGGCCGGTTCTCTCAATCACGGTCAGACAATCTGGTAACTGTTCGGTTATCATTTTTGCTTATCATCTTTAAAACTTTCAAACAAAACTCAGTGGTGGTCCCAACGGGGACTGTGCAACGGTGCTCCGCTGCCTTACTCAGATTCTTCTGCTGAGGCGGACCCATCCTCCGCCACCAGCATATCAAACATGCACTGACATGCCTGCTGTGACAGGGGTACCCGGTACCCATTTCCACCGGTACGCGGGGTATGGAAAACCACGGGGTCTCCTACATAGCGGGAACGCTCACTTGCCTCTTCAAACTCAGCAGCGGACCCGGGGCTGGGGCCGGAGTCATCATCTCTTGTTCCTGCGCCAGGCGGGTTACCGCCAGCTGCCGCAGCTTCCTGGCCTCCAGCATCCAGCACATCAGATCCCTCTGCAGCAGCACGGGGCAGCAGGTCAGGCGAGATTACACTGAGGCGCCCCAGAAGTAACGGCAAGGATGATGCATAGGTCGAGACTAGGCCGGGCCCCTCAGCCGCAGCGGCCTGTCCTGGTAGGACATAGGGACGTGGGTCACCAGTCGATTCTGCTACATCCGTTCCCCCTCCGTACATCGGGGCGGTTGCAATCAGCATCTCCACCTCGTTGGTCCACTGCTCCATCATTCTGAAGATCTGATCCTGCTGACGTTGATGGAATTGAATCACCCGGGCTTTCATCCATGCCACGGTCCCGGGCTCGGGGTCTGGCACAATCACTGCCGGGGCTTCTGGCACATTTTCATTACAGGGCCGCGGTTCCAGCGGTTCCCCCGGGAACGATTCGGGAACGTCCTGAGTGTCTGCAGCCGGTTGGTCCGCCGGGGCGGATTGGCAGGGTATCGCTACCAGTTGGGCAGGTAGCAGGCCTAGTGGTGGGGCGGCAGCAGCTAACGCGGGTAGCGGGGCGAGAGGCAGGGTGAGCGGAGGCAGGCCGGGCCCCTCAGCTTCAATGGCCGATCCCTCGGGAATACAGGGGCGTGGGTCTCTTACCCGCTCCTCCAAATCCTCTTCCACCTCGCGTCTCCGCATAGCTGCCACCACGTCCGCCATGTCGGTCTCCCACTGCTCCAGGAGGAGTTGCATGTGGGCCTGCAGACGGTTACTCAGCGGGACGGTCCGGTCCCTCAACCACGTCGCCGTGCCGGGCGCGGGGACTTCCTCGTTGGGAGTTGGGTTGTACATCTTGGCAATCGTGCCTTCCAGGAACCCGGTATTGCTGCAGAGTCCTGGCGTCTCTGCTTTTATAGCTGCGTTCACATGCAGCCAGCCGCCATTGCATCCCCCTTAGCTTCTTTCCGGCCCCTCCTCTATCGGGGCAGGGTTTTGACCTTCGCGCCTCTACTATTCGAGAAGACGCTCGAGCGGGAACTTTTCGCGCCAAAGATGGCGACTTCTGAAATTTTTCAGCCGGATACCTCCGGCGGTCACAAGGCGCACCTCTACCCAACGGCAGAGCGGTAAGATCCTGTTCCTGACGCCAAGTTGTCGCGGGCGGGGGAGGGGACGCCGCGCTCTCCCACTGCTCGGGTCCGGATGCCGCTGCTGCTGCGGCCTGCTGCTGCTCGGTGGCTCGAGCGATGGGCCGGATCCCGGAGACTCGAGCGGCGCTCCTCGCCCGTGAGTGAAAGGGGATTGGTTTTTGGGATAGTTTATTGTCCGTGACGCCACCCACGGTTGTGGTGATTGTATGGACACCACCGCTGCTCTGTATGGGGATCCCGGGAGCGGTGACAGGGAGCAGCAAAGTTGTTAGTTCTCCCCTCCGTGGGTAGGGGGTGGTTGTCCCGGGGCCCAGTGATGAGGTGGGTGATGAGGGATGGCGGGGCCAGTGCAGGGCTTGGTGGGGTGCAGGGACGCGGGGGCAGCGCTGTGCCTTGCGGCACTGTGGTACTCACTCAGCCTGAGACAGAGACACAGTTCTCGGTAAAACACACGGCTGGAAAGACGGTTCCCACAGACGGCTGCACTTGCTTTTCCCCAGTAGTTGATGGTGACGGTCCCTTTTCCTGCACCTAATGTTTCTGTGTTGGTAGCGATGGGTTCCCACCAGTTACCCACTCCTCGGCTTCAATCTGGCCCGAAGGAGCCCCTCTCTTTGCCCGCAGGTGCTGGCCCTGAGAAATTGGTGCCCTGGCGGTGTCTCTCTGTTACGGTTGGACTGTTGCCTTCAATCGGGACTTGGTTGTTGGGAGACAGTCGTCCCCTTCACTGACGAATTTGGCAAATTATGGCGACTCCTAGCCTTGCCGGGATCCGAAAGGCCCCTGCCCTGGTGCTGACTGCTCTTCGTATACCGCTCCAAACCGCCGGGCAACCACCCGTCCGCGGTCCTTCCAGCAACCTCCAAGCAGTCACCCCTGCGGACTATCACCGCCGTCTGCTGACCTTGCTGTCTCTCAGTCCGGGGCACACACCCGGACCAACTTCAGGCTTTACTACTCTCACTTCTCTGTCACTTCAGCTTTTCTCCTTAGCTCCTCTACCACTTCACTTCCTTCTTCTTTCACTTCCCTAACTGTTCTTCTTCCTGTCCAAACTCTATCTGCCTGGTTCTCCCGCCTCCAGGGCTGTGAACTCCTCGGTGGGCGGAGCCAACTGCCTGGCCCACCCCCTGGTGTGGACATCAGCCCCTGGAGGAAGGCAACAAGGATTTTTGGTTAGCCTAGTTGTTCCTAACTGGGGTGTAGGGTGTGGTGGTTTTGTGACCTGTGACCCCTGGCTTGCCCAGGGCGTCACATACCCCCCTTTGCGCTCCGGTTTCTGAGTCGGTTCCGTGGGTCGGTACCGGCAGGCCTCTACCCTGTCCCGGTCCACCTCGGTTCCACCGAGCTGTCTTCCTGGCTCCTGCAGACAGAGGCCTCCGTCTGCCTCCTAGCCAGCAGTACCAGGGCTCCTACCCTGGCACTGGTTCAGTTTGGGTCTTTCCTTTGCTGGAGCTGCAGACAGCTCCAGCCCACACCTCTCCTCTTGACCTCTAGACATCAACTTCTCGACTAGACTAAACATTCCCGTCCCAGGCTGTCTGAGACTCCTAGGTGGGCGACTTCCAACCGCAAGGTTCCACCGGCCGGTGTGTTCATCAAGCTCTGAGGAGGGTGACTAGGTTTTTAAATGTTTTGCTGCTGTCACCTTGTTAGGGGACTGGTGTAGTGCGGGGCCCTATCTGTGACTACTTGGCCCGGCCAGGGCGTCACACCAGTCCATTCAGATATGTTATTCCCACAAATCCTGCTTCAGCTTTCCAGTCCAAACACTCTCCACACACTGTGAGGCTCTGGCTGCTTTTATGCAGTCTTAATTAATGCAGCTGAGCAGCTCAGGCATTGCCCTAAAAACCCGGACTAGCAGAGAAGGTCCAGGCCAGGGTTTGACCCCCTTCCCTGTTGCTCACCAGTGCAAAAGACACTTTCTAGGAGGAATACTGTATATCTCCCATCTACCACCATACCCTTTAATGCATCACAATATGCTGTATGTACAGCAACATGTGGTGCTCTTTACTGCTAGGTTATTGACATTTGCGCTGCTCTTCATACAAACATACCATGTGTTATATTCATTATCATTGGAAAATGGTGTGATTTACTAAATGGGTGAACTGTTTTTGTTTTTGCTTTTTTTAGGGACTGAGTGAGCTCATTCCTAAATCTGCAGTGGGTGAGTTAAAGGAGGATTCCAGCAATGTGGTTAATCTGATTTCTCAGGCGTATAATGTGAGTATTCATGGTTTCATAGTTTTAAATGTAGACAGACGTCCATCGAGTTCCACCTATAACCCAACATATTGACTCAGAGGAAGGCAAAAACCCCATGGGGCAGATGCGAATATCTCCATATTAGGGGAAAAATTCCTTCCCGTCTCCACATGCGGCAATCAGACTAGTTCCCTAGAGCAATGTCCCATCACAGAATTTAGTACTTATATAATCTGTAATATTATATTTTTCATGAAAGGCGTCCTGGCCCTCCTGGAACTTTCATTTAATCGATTTTCGAAATATATTTTATAGATGAAGGTCCAAAAATGAATTTATATATCTTACCTAATACTGTCTATCTTTCCAGAATTTGTCATCCACTGTGAACTTGGAGCATGTAAATTTACCAAAAGGAATTCACATCTCTTATTCTTCTAATTGTCCTGACACTTCTAATAAAGGGCAACCATATGGTCTGTGTTCAGGTGTCAAAATTAACCAAATGGTAAGGAAACATATTTATAAAGTATATATAAGTATGTACATAAAAGTATATCAAACATTCAAAGTGGTAAATTGGGGGTAGGAGAAAGTATCCAACAATCCACAGTAGTACCACACAAAATTAAAGCAATGAGTCAAAGCACTCGTGGTTAACGCCAAACCTCAAGTGTCCACCTGTCTCCTGCCTGCGTTCAGCAACATTTTCTGATGTCTCCCATTTCCAAAAGCACTTCTACTAATGCCTGTAGTGGCCAATATTGCGCAATTGCCTTCTTTGGTTTTTCCACCACAAGTAGTAATAGATGAATAATGGAATTCCTTTCTATACATGTAATACCACTGTCTGTGCTGTATAAAAATACCGGAAAGGGAGATAAATGAAAATTGTGTGGGACCCAATACAATAAAAGATTACCTTATTTTTATATTGCACTTAATTTTAGACGTTTTACCCTTGTAAGTTCTGTGTCATCATATCAAGACAACTGTATCAAAAAATGGGCCAGTCACACTCACAAAACAAAATTACAGGTGTATTTGACTGCTTTGTTAGCAATTTTCATCCTATTGAACTGTTGTGTCTGGATCTTTGTGGAGTGCACTGATATAAAGGTTTCCTTAGAGTGTGATCCGTTGTGCTCACAAACACATATCAGCATACTGGTCATCTAAATAAGAGATAAAAGTCCTTATGAAATTCCATGTATGAGCAACCTTTGAACAAGCCATTTGGGTGAAACCAGTTGGTAAAGTGTTGGCTCCTATATGAACTTTGTTATAGACTTTAAGGTGCTAACGTGTTTTGGTCAAGTTTCAGATTTGTAAGCCAAAGACTCCAACAAACAAACAATCAATCAAAAAATTGTACTTATGCAAATGACTTCAGACATACAATATTTGAATAGTTGGAAGGCACCTCCAGGGTCATCGTGTCTAAACACCTGCTCAATGCAGGATTCACGAAACCATCTCAGACAGACAGATGTCTGACCAGCCTCTGAAGGCGCCATTGAAGGAAAACTCACCACCTCTCATGGCAGCTGGTTCTACTCATTTATCACTTTCGAAAATGTTTTTCCAATATCTAATCTGTATCTTCTCCTTTTCAGTTTCATCCCATTGCTCCTTGTGTTTCCATGTGCATATGAGAATAAGGATGATGCATCCACACTGTGACATCGCTTCAGATATTTGTAGACATCTATTAAGTCTACAAAGGCAGACTGTATCACGGACAGAAATTTTTTAAAAATGTTATGAACTAAAAATAGTAAAAACAAAAATTGAAAAAAGATAACAATAGGTAAATGCCATTGTGTATAGCTGGAAAAAAAATCCACAAAAACTAATTGTGGAATAGAAGTGTTTCCCATTAGCCCCCACATAAACTACAACTTGAAAAGCCAAAAAATAATAACGTTATTACTCTTACAATGCATTGATATGAGAATTAAAAAGTTATTTGGCCCAGAATGCCCCCCTAAAAACCATTCAAAGGGTTAAAGGGGTTTCCAACTTCTTGGAGGTAATTTATATTATTTATTTCTATTAAAGTAATGGGTCCCTGTTAAAAGTTTTGACTTCTCCAGCCTTTTCTTTGTGCTTGCTACATTTAACACTAGAACTACTGGACTCGTGACACCTATATAGAAATACATGGTGCAAAGTAGTCAAAATGACTACCTCAGTAGTTCTAGTGTTATATAAAGAAGAAATTGTGGCCAGAGGTAGACAACCCATTTAATAATTGTTTATTATTCACGAACATCATAACAAGCATTTCAAAAGATCAGTTCATGGTTGATTGTATGAGATTACAGATAGAAAGGTGAGACGTTCTCAGAAAAGTTTGTGATTTGTTTCCTCAGGTCGAGTTTAATGTGACATTATGGATGGATGAGAAGATTTGTCAGGATGGACTGCAGAGCTTCAAGCTCAGGGTGCTGGGATTCAATGAGGAGATAAATGTGGACGTAGAGCCGGTGTGTCACTGTGACTGCAAGGACGAGGAAGCTTTCTCCGATTATTGCACGGGGGGATCTGGAAACTACAGTTGTGGAATCTGCAGGTGATGAGATTCTGGGGGCTGATATAGCGTTACGTTATCACACCATAGTATATGGGTTCCAGCCAGTAAGAGAACAAAAGTTCACATGCAATGTCATGTCGTCATATTGATGTAATGTGAGAAGAACATGTGTAGCAAAAGTTGGACTGAGGATTCCTATAAACAGTTGGGGAGATTTGTCATGAGTGATAGGTTACAAGTCAGTTTCGCTTGTGGCTCCATTACCATTATTTGCAGCAAGTTTCTAAAACTGTGGCACAATGTTTAATACATTGGTGCATCTTCAAATATAACAGTTTCTGACTTTTAAGAAGCTGCAATTCTAAATCTGTCTTAGGCCTCCGACACACATCCGTGCCACCGGTACGTGTTTGCCATTTTTTGCACGTACCGGTGGCACGGAGACACGTTCAGCAATACCACCCTATTGTAGCAGGCACACACACGTAAAACCGCACGGAACGTGTGTCCGTGTGCGTTTGTACGTGTGTGCGTTTTTCTACACGCTGACATGTCCACGTTTTCTCCGGCAGCATGGGTGTCACACGGCCCGCACCCGTACCACACGGATGTAGTGTGGATGCGGTCCCGTGTGACATACGCCGGAGAAAACACACGTGTCAGTGAAAAAACCCAAAACATTTACTCACCTTCTCCAGCCCTCCTGTCTCTGCCGCTGCTGCTACTTGCTGCAGACCGCCGCTCATTATACTTATTTAATATTCACTTCACTGCGGCCGGCAGCAGCAGCAGCGGGGAGACGGCAGTGCTGGAGACCGAAGATCAGCACCACGGACAGCAGCGCGGACCACGGGAGTATGCAAATTACCGGTTCTACGTGTGCTATCGCGGATAGCACACGTAGAACACACGTGGACCGCACGTACCCGAGACACGTACTTACCACACGCAACACGCAGGGTAAATACGTGTCTCGCGGCACGTGTGTGTGTGTCGCCCTGGGCAAGCCAGGGGACACAGGTCACAACACCACCACACCCCACACTCCAGGTAGGCACACCTGCTAACCAGAAATCCTTGTTGCCTTCCTCCAGAGGTTGATGATGCACACCAGGGGGTGGGCCAGGCGGTTGGCTCCGCCCACCAAGGAGCTCACAACTCTGGAGGCAGGAAGTAACCAGGCAGAAGAGCTCAGGGAGAGCTTGAGTGAGGAGTTCTGTGAGGGAGGAGGAAGTGGAAGGAGTGAGGAGTAGCCCAGGCAGGGGCTAAAGTAAACAACAAAGTGAAAGCGAAGGGAGAAAAGGAGGAAAGCAAGCAAAGTGACAGAAGGAAAGAAAGCCTGAGAGCCCAGCCGTGTGTAGGGCCAGAACAGCAAGGTCAGCAACGGCGGTGACTGTTTGGAGGGGGACAGTTTGGAAGTTCCTGGAAGGACCCCGTTGGCTGTGTGCCCGGTGGTCTGGAGCAGTGTTCCGAAGGACAGTCAGCACCAGGGCAGGGGCCTCTCGGACCCCGGCAAGGCTAGGAGTCGCCAAATTTGCCAAATCCGTCAGTGACGGGGACGCAGATCCCCCAGCAACCAAGTCCCGATTGACGGCAACAGCCCGACCATTACCGGGGAGACACCGCCACCGCCAAGGCACCAGTTTCCCCAGGGCCAGCGCCTGCGGGCAAAGTGTAGAGCTCCTCCGGCCCAGATTGCAGTCGGGGAGCGGGTAACCGGAGGGAATCCACCGCTACCATCAGACAACATAGGTGCAAGGAAGAGAAACGTCACCGTTACCTACCGGGAGTGCAGGTGCAGCCGTCTGTGGGACCGTCCTACCAGCCGTTGGTTTACCGTACAAACTGTGTCCGTGTGTCAGGCTGAGTGAGTACCATAGTGCCGCAAGGCACAGCGCTGCCCCCGCGCCCCTGCGCCCTCCAGGCCCTACACTTCACATCTCATCACCGGGCCCCGGGATCACCAACCCCTACCCACGGAGGGGCAACACAACACCTGGCTGCTCCGCATCACCATCCCCGGGACCCCCACACTGAGCAGCGGTGGTGCAATCACCACAACCGTGGGTGGCGTCACGAACTATAACAATCCCCACACCCACATCAAACACCCCCCTTTCACTCACGGGCGAGGAGTGTCGCTCGAGAAACCCCGGGATCCGGCCCACGGCTCGAGCCACCAGGAGCAGCTGCCGGACCCGAGCAGAAGGGGTGAGCGCGGTGTGCTGACACCCTCCTCCCCGCCCGCGACAACTTGGCGTCACGAACAGGATCTTACCGCTCTGCCGTCAGGTAGAGGTGCGCCTTGTTACCGCCGGAGGCATCCGGCTGAAAAATTTCAGAAGCCGCCATCTTTGGCGCGAAAAGTTCCCGCTCGAGCGTCTTCTCGAGCAGTAGAAGCGCGAAGGCCAAAACCCCGCCCCGAGAGAGGAGGGGCCGGAAAGAGCTAAGGGGGACGGAAACAAGATGTCTGCACCCGACGGAGCCGCTGGAGGAGCGGTGGTCGCAGCCGCAGCGGCACACGCGGATGGGAATGGGCCTGCCCAAGTCCCGGTTGTACCGGCGGGAGGTGCCGCGGCCCCCGCGCTTGCTCAGGTCATGCCGTTTTCCTTGCCCTATGCACCCGGAGCTGCCTGGCTACCGCAGTATGACGGGAAACCGGATGCCCTACAGGCTTTCCAGAAGAAGCTTAACCCGTTGCTAGAGCTGTATCCCCTGACTGATAAGCAACGTGCGGCGATAGTGCTAGGCCAGTTAACCGGTGCGGCGGAGCAGGAAGCGGAGACCTGGGCCGAGGGGGACCGGCTCTCTGTAGCCGCCATCTTCGAGAGGCTACAGACTGCCTTCGAGACCCGGACCGAAGCTGAGCTGAGGATGCAGTTTTACCAGTGCCGGCAACGAGCTGGGGATAGCATTCGGGACTATGCTCTACGTCTGCAGACCGCCCTCCGCACGCTGAAGCGGGTGAACTCTATTAATGAGGCGGATAGCAACAAGATGTTAGTGGAGCAATTTGCGCAGGGGATGAGGTCCCCTGAGGATCGTAAACAACTCCGGCTGTGGGCCCTAGAACACCCTGATGTGGACTTCGCTGTGTTAAAGGAGCGGGCTATTAAAGCACTACAGCCCCTAGCTGCTGAAGTTCTGGAACCCGTCCCGTGGCCCGTCGAGACAGCTCCTGTTATGGCGGCCTCAGCCAAACCAACCTCTGTAATGCCTGCAGCCCCGAGCAGCACCGTCGAAGAGTTGGCCGCCCAGGTCCGTCGCCTGGACGGAGACCTTGCCAAAATCCTTGCTGCACTGCAACCTCTGACCAGATCCCAGCCTCCAGCGCAGATACAGCTCGCTGACAGTCCCGAAGATGTTCCCTGGATGCAGCGGAGAAGCGTTAACAACCCGCGGAGCAGACCTCCAATCTGCTACAAGTGCCGTAAGCCGGGCCATTATTACCGACAGTGCCCGTTAAACGAGCAACCCCTGGGGCCCCGGGCCAATCCTCAGGAGTAGAACACCGTGGCCCCCCGGACTGGCGAGACCGATATGTCGGGGCCCGCCCTATCATCCCCGTGGCTGTGGACGGCATACCAGTGATGGCTCTCTTGGACACTGGATCACAGGTAACTACCATACCGTATACGTTGTATCAGCAGTATTGGGCCACAGACGAGCTGGCGCCTCCAGACCCTAGTATAAATTTGATTGCCGCTAATGGACTTCCATTGACCCAGGTGGGGTATAAAGAAGTGGCTATGACAGTGGGGCAAGCTGAACTGCAACATCAGGGCATGATTGTGATCATGAATGAACCCAGTGATCATAACCCGAAAATAGTGCTGGGAACCAATGTGATGGAACACTGCATGGCTGATGTGTTGAACCTTTTGCAACGGCTAGCCGCCACGGCGGCGGGGAGCCGGCAGAGGGCTGTGCAGCGTGAGATCCGCGCCCTGATGTACCGCCAGCATGTAAGCTCAACCGGAGGGGAGATTGGTGGAGTGCGAGTGATGGATGTTGCTCCATTGACTGTGCCCCCTAGGAGTGAGATGATGATCTGGTGTAGGGCAGCAGTAGGGCCTCAGGGGCGTGACTACCCTGCGATGATGGACCCCATGCCTTCCGAGCACTGGCCCACTGTAGTGGCCGCCCGAGGGGTGGTAGATGTGAAGAAAGGGAGAGTGCCTGTGAGAGTGTTGAACTGTGGGGAGGAAGAAGTCAGGCTCCCCCCCCCGGTATGCCACCATTGCCAAACTGCTCACCCTGGACCCTCACACTATCCAGGAAGCCCGTCCATCCACACTCCCACCTACCACCAGCACTTCCCCACCCCAGGGGGACACCAAGGAGTGGCACCAACAGCTACATGTGGGCACTGATGATACCCCTACACATCACAGGGCAGGGGTACACAGGGTAGTGCAGGAGTACGAACAGGTTTTCAGTAAGCACCCCCTAGACTTTGGGCAGATCAAGGGGGTCCAACACCACATTCCCACGGGTGAACATCCCCCTATTAAAGAGAGGTATAGACCTATTCCCCCTGCACATTACCAGTGTGCCAAAGATATGTTGAAGAATATGAAGGAGGCAGGGGTTATTCGGGACAGTTGTAGTCCCTGGGCCGCTCCGTTGGTACTGGTCAAGAAGAAGGATGGTACCATGCGGATGTGTGTGGACTACCGGAAGATCAACCAGATAACCCATAAAGATGCCTATCCATTGCCTCGTATTGAAGAATCTTTGGCTGCACTGAGATCTGCAAACTACTTCTCGACCCTTGACCTCACCAGCGGATACTGGCAAGTGGCCGTGGCCCCCGAGGACCGGGAGAAGACCGCCTTCACCACCCCGATGGGGCTCTGCGAATTCAATAGCATGCCGTTTGGGCTGTGCAATGCCCCCGGGACCTTCCAACGGTTGATGGAGTGCTGTTTGGGACATTTAAACTTCGAGACCGTCCTGCTGTATTTGGATGATGTGATTGTCTATTCCCAGACGTATGAAGCCCATCTGGAGCACCTGGCCGAGGTGTTCGCGTCCCTTGCCAAGTTCGGGATGAAGTTGAAGCCCTCGAAGTGCCATCTGCTGAAACCCAGGGTGCAGTATCTAGGACATGTGGTGAGTGCGGATGGTGTTGCCCCCGACCCTGAGAAGATCATTGCCATCCAGAGCTGGCCGAGACCAACCACAGTGAGGGAAGTAAGGCAGTTCCTGGGTCTGGTAGGGTACTATCGGCGTTTTATAAAGGGGTACACGAAGATGGCTGCCCCCATGCAAGATCTCCTCGTGGGACAGACCAAAGGTGGTAGACCCATTGGAGCCCCACTGTTGTGGGAGGACAAGCATGAGGAGTCCTTTGGCCAGTTGAAGGCGGCCTTGACCGGAGAAGAGGTCTTGGCGTACCCTGACTATGGGCGCCCGTTCATTCTCCACACGGACGCCAGTAACGTGGGGCTAGGAGCGGTCTTGTCCCAGGTCCAGGATGGAAAGGAGAAGGTGATTGCCTACGCCAGCCGAAAACTCCGGCCGACCGAAAGGAACCCTGAGAACTATAGCTCCTTCAAGCTCGAGCTATTGGCGTTGGTGTGGGCTATCACACAGCGGTTCCGCCACTACCTGGCGGCAGCAAAATTCACCGCGTTTACGGACAACCATCCGTTAACTCACCTGAACACGGCCAAGTTGGGCGCGCTGGAGCAGCGGTGGGTAGCCCGGTTAGCCAACTATGATTTCACCATAAAGTACCGAGCTGGTCGTGTCAACATCAATGCAGATGCACTCTCCCGGATGCCCCATTTGTCAGAAGAGGGGTGTGAGGACGACGACCTCGAGGAGATTGAGCTGCCTGCGTTTCACCAGCCGCCTACTGAGAGGGTACAGGTATGTCAGCAAAGGGTGGATCTGGACCCGCGGCCCAGTCAAGAGTGGCAGGACGCCCAGGACCAAGCGCCGGCTGTCCGCCTTGTCAAGACTCTGGTGGAACAAGGCGCCATGGGAATGGACCCTAGCGCTCCAGCCGAAGCCCAACGCTTGTGGAAAGAACGGAAACGGCTTTACCTACACCAAGGGAGGCTGTACCGTGAGCTGATCAACCCGAAGACCCATGAGAAAATATGCCAGTTGATCGTTCCTCAGGCTGATGTCGCTACTGTACTGCGGGCATACCATGATGGTGCTGGCCACTTCGGGTGGAAGAAGCTGGAGATGCTGTTGAGGGAGCGGTTCTATTGGAGTGGGATGCGTGAATCGGTAGAAGCCTGGTGCCGAGAGTGCGGTCCTTGTACGCTGAGGAGAAAGGACGAGACTAGCCAGAGGGCACCGTTACATCCCATCGTCACCCATCAGCCGCTGGAACTGGTCGCCCTAGACCATGTTAAGCTCACCCCTAGCCGAAGTGGGTACACCTACGCATTGACCATGGTAGACCACTACTCAAGATTTATGGTGGTAGTCCCCGTCAAGGACCTGACTGGTCGAACTGCTGCTCGTGCGTTCCAGGCTTATTTCTGCCGACCTCATGGGTACCCCGAGAAGGTGCTGACTGACCAAGGCCCGGCTTTTGAAGCAGAGGTGTTTCACGAATTCTGCCAGTTGTACGGCTGCAAGAAGATCCGGACCACTCCGTACCACGCCCAAACCAACGGCATGTGCGAGAAAATGAATCACTTGGTCCTGGGGCTCCTCAAGACGCTACCGCTGGAAGAACGGAACATGTGGCCGGAAAAGTTACCCGACTTGGTCGACATGTACAATAATATCCCAACCAGCTCGACAAAGTGCACCCCAGCGTATCTGATGAGGGCTCGGCCTGGCCGCCTGCCGGTGGATCTGGAGATGGGGTTGGAAGCTCCGGAAGCACTCCCTTCGACGGCAGAGTGGGAGAGTCGGAGGAGGGCCCAGTACCGGCAAATCCAGGAGTATGTAGAGAAAAACCTCAGTCGAAGTCGAGAACAGCAAGAGCACCGGTTCAACCAGAAGGCGCCTGCAGGTCCTTTCCAGCCAGGAGATGTGGTGCTGAAACGGAAGAGAAAAGCCCACAAACTGGATGACCAATGGGAGCAAGTCCCTTACGTCGTACAACCCACCGAGTGGGACAATGGGAAAACCTACCAGATCAGTCGTGACCAAGGGGGCACCCTGGCCACAGTTTCTCGGGACCATCTAAAAAAATGCCCCCCAGCATTGAAAGCAGAGGCTGAAGTACCGGTTTCTCCACCAGTGGAAAAGGCAGCAGAGGTAATCCACACTGTAATGGGTGACTTCCCAGCAAACTGGCCTACACAGAACGGCGCGGTGATACTTCCAGTGATACTGTTCCCACAACCCGTGGATGAAGAAGTAGTGGAAGCGGTTAACCGTGAGCCAGAACCCGCGCCAGTGCCCAGGGATGAACCTGTATCCAGCCCCCCTGCATCTCTGTCTGCTCCACACTATAGCCGGGAGGAGGAACCGATTGTTCCCTCTACCCCACTGTCTAGTACCACTGACACCGGGCCCCGAAGGTCCACCCGTTCCAACCTAGGTAGACCCCCACTTAGGTACAGGGAGACCGTTCTATGAATGAAAGGGGTCCGCAAATGTAAAAGAGTGTTGTGTGTTTGTTTGAAAAAGTTGAAAGTTTGAAATGATGAAAATGAAAATGACCGAGTTTTCACCTGATTCACCGTGTGATTTGCAACCGGCTGGAGCCGGCACCGTTGTCCCCGTGGGGACCGTTAAAGTTTAATTTGCATGGGAACTATCTATGGACAAGCCCGTGAACTCTGCAGGGCAACCACAAACGTTAAGTGGCATGTAAATATGTTGGGTACCGTTACCGTTTCCGCAATACCGCCTCCGGAGAGGCAGGTTGGAGGGAGGGCCCTGAGCAGAGCAGGCCAGGGCCCAGCCACCAAAGGAACCGGTGGCCACCCTCTGGAGGGGAAGGACAGATCCCGCTCGGGTGACTTGTGCTGGACTGTGGGTCAAGGGGTGCTGCCTGGGTTTTAGGGGCAGCATCAGGGCCAGGTTGCTTGGGTGGGAGAGAGCGGAAACCGTGACCGTATACCGTTGCAACGTTTAAGAAAATGTGCCTCCCGTTTTGGGAAGAGTTTGATTAAAAATGTTATTGATGTTTGATTAACCCTTGTTATCCCCTTTTACAGAAAAATAAAACCGGTGTAGGACGGCAGCCCGCGGACGGTCTGCATTTTGCTAAGGGGGAATGTGTCGCCCTGGGCAAGCCAGGGGACACAGGTCACAACACCACCACACCCCACACTCCAGGTAGGCACACCTGCTAACCAGAAATCCTTGTTGCCTTCCTCCAGAGGTTGATGATGCACACCAGGGGGTGGGCCAGGCGGTTGGCTCCACCCACCAAGGAGCTCACAACTCTGGAGGCAGGAAGTAACCAGGCAGAAGAGCTCAGGGAGAGCTTGAGTGAGGAGTTCTGTGAGGGAGGAGGAAGTGGAAGGAGTGAGGAGTAGCCCAGGCAGGGGCTAAAGTAAACAACAAAGTGAAAGCGAAGGGAGAAAAGGAGGAAAGCAAGCAAAGTGACAGAAGGAAAGAAAGCCTGAGAGCCCAGCCGTGTGTAGGGCCAGAACAGCAAGGTCAGCAACGGCGGTGACTGTTTGGAGGGGGACAGTTTGGAAGTTCCTGGAAGGACCCCGTTGGCTGTGTGCCCGGTGGTCTGGAGCAGTGTTCCGAAGGACAGTCAGCACCAGGGCAGGGGCCTCTCGGACCCCGGCAAGGCTAGGAGTCGCCAAATTTGCCAAATCCGTCAGTGACGGGGACGCAGATCCCCCAGCAACCAAGTCCCGATTGACGGCAACAGCCCGACCATTACCGGGGAGACACCGCCACCGCCAAGGCACCAGTTTCCCCAGGGCCAGCGCCTGCGGGCAAAGTGTAGAGCTCCTCCGGCCCAGATTGCAGTCGGGGAGCGGGTAACCGGAGGGAATCCACCGCTACCATCAGACAACATAGGTGCAAGGAAGAGAAACGTCACCGTTACCTACCGGGAGTGCAGGTGCAGCCGTCTGTGGGACCGTCCTACCAGCCGTTGGTTTACCGTACAAACTGTGTCCGTGTGTCAGGCTGAGTGAGTACCATAGTGCCGCAAGGCACAGCGCTGCCCCCGCGCCCCTGCGCCCTCCAGGCCCTACACTTCACATCTCATCACCGGGCCCCGGGATCACCAACCCCTACCCACGGAGGGGCAACACAACACCTGGCTGCTCCGCATCACCATCCCCGGGACCCCCACACTGAGCAGCGGTGGTGCAATCACCACAACCGTGGGTGGCGTCACGAACTATAACAATCCCCACACCCACATCAAACACCCCCCTTTCACTCACGGGCGAGGAGTGTCGCTCGAGAAACCCCGGGATCCGGCCCACGGCTCGAGCCACCAGGAGCAGCTGCCGGACCCGAGCAGAAGGGGTGAGCGCGGTGTGCTGACACCCTCCTCCCCGCCCGCGACATGTGTTTTTAACGGAAGTGTGTTTCAGGCCTTACACATACTCGTCTGGCAAACAATGTCTACTTTACCATAAACTTTTGAAAAGCGTCAAGATGGCGTAATATCTCAAATTTGCTAATTTTTGCACAAATAAACTTTTAACCTTGATTGCTCGAGACTAAAGGGTACTTTACACGCTGCGATATCGGTACCGATATCACTAGCGTGTGTACCCGCCCCCGTCGGTTGTGCGTCATGGGCAAATCGCTGCCCATGATGCACAACATCGCTAACACCCATCACATGGACTTATCTTCCCTGCGATGTCGCTCTGGTCAGTGATCCGCCTCCTTTCTAAAGGGGGCGGTTCGTGCGGCGTCACAGCGAGGTCATACGGCAGCCGTCGAATAGCAGAGGAGGGGCGGAGATGAGTGGCCGGAACATACCGCTCACCTCCTTCCTTCCGCATTGCCGGTGGACGCAGGTAAGGAGATGTTCGTCGTTCCTGCGGTGTCACACATAGCGATATGTGCTGCAGCAGGAACGACGAACAGCATCATACCTGCAGCAGCTACGATATTTGGAAAAGGAGAGACGTGTCAACGAGCAACAATTTTTCACGTTTTTGCGCTCGTTGATCATCGCTCCTTCGTGTCACACGCTGCGATGACTCTAATGGCGCCGGATGTGCGTCACTAACAGCGTGACCCCGTCGATATATTGTTAATGATGTCGCAGCGTGTAAAGCACCCTTAAGGCCGAGGCCACACGGGAATTTGTGTGAGTGCTCACATGACACTCAGCACACGCTCACAGCATAGCAGGAGCCGAGTGTCATGCGACTGCGGTCCAATCGTGCGAACAGACCACAGTTGCGGAGGGCGAGGCGGCGCTACAGAGGGGAGGGAGGTATTTATCTCCCTATCTCTTCAGTTGCTGGCTGATGCGAGAATCGCACTGCTTTTGGGTTACACTTGACTGACGTGACTTGAGAGCAATGCGATGTTTCTCTCTCCCCATAGACTTGAATGGGTGCGAGTGAAACAGGATTGCATTCCATCCACAGCATGCTGCGACTGTTTTCTCAGTCTTATCATGGCTTAGAAAATAATTGCTCATGGGAGCTGCCCCATAGAGTAATATTGGTCCGAGTAGAATGCGTTTTTTTTTATCACATTCCACTCGCACCGTTTTTGTCACCGTGTTTTAGGCCTAACATGAATAATGGCGGTCTTGATGGGGAGGTGAGGTGGGTGTGTTGGAGTCAGACACTTCTGATTTGGTAAGATGGGCATGCCTCTTCATGAATCAGGTGCGTATGAAAAGTGGCCTGAGGGATAAAACTATGAAGGTCTATGGGAAAAAATGCTACAAAGAGGTAAAAAAGTCATACTTCGAGCTGTAATTTTGAAAAAACAAATTGGGTTTCATAATTTCCTATTGACATCAGGCAAACAACTTTTATTTTAGGTGTTTAAATTAGTTATGTTCATGAAGTTTTCTTTTGGATGCCTTCAATTAGGCTTTCTGAAAACTTAGCTCAGCTAATATAGGTAACGTCAGCTTGGTTGGTGCAGTGAGTAAGATAGGTATGATAATTGAAGCTGTCCATTTCTGCTGCCCATGTTCTGGGATCCAAATTACAAAGTGACGTTCTTTTTTTTTTTTTACAGCTGCAAGGACGGCTATAAAGGAAAACACTGTGAATGCAACCAAAATAAACCTGATTCCAATGAGGGATGCAGAAATGGCTCACTGACATGTAACGGTCGTGGAAAGTGTGAATGTGGGCGCTGTGCGTGCAATAAACACGTACGTGGACTGTTTTGTGAGTGCGATGATGCCAGCTGTGAAAGATATGAAGGACACCTATGTGGCGGTAAGTCAATAAACTGCTTACATTACGATTTCATTATACATATTTAGTTTAATATACACTGTGTGCAGAATTATTAGGTCAGTACCGTAATTTGACCATATCATCACTTTTATTCAGATTTTCTAATTCCAAGCGTAAAACCTTGAACACTTATTGGATGAAGCAGATCAGGTGATTATTTTTGTGTAATGAGAGAGGGTGAGGCCTAAGGATATCAACACCCTTCATTAGGCCTCTGCCACACTTACGTGACAAAACGTAACGTTTTTGCCACGTACGTGTTAAAGGGGTGGTTTGTTCCCCGTGTGCCGTTTTTGTGGCACATACGTGTTCTCCGTGTGTTATATGTTATAATACACGGAGAACGGAAAGTCCCGCCTACCTGCATCATCCGGCGCTGTCTGTGGTGCTGAATGACAGCATCCGGCCAAAGCCACGCCCCGCTGACGCTGCGTTGCCCCCAGTGAAAGAGAAGCATTGTTCAAAATCACTAGGGGACGGATGCAGGGGACAGCCGCAGCAGAGACTGCAGGTATGGTGGAGGTGGGTATGGGTTTTTATTATTTTTACACTGACACGTGTCTTTCTCCGGCGCGTGTCACACGGGCCCGCATCCACATTACATCCGTGTGGTACGGGTACGGGCCGTGTGATACCCGTGCTGCCGGAGCAACACGGACATGTCAGCGTTTTAAAAAAACGGACACACGTAAGTACGGAAGGGACACACGTTCTGTTCCTGAATACTTAAGTGTGTCCAAAACAATAACATTACATAGGACCACGTGGGCCCATGTCTCTGGTACATGATAAAAAAGCACACACGTACAGGAGGCACAGATGTGTGCCGCAGGCCTTAAGGAGTGCAGAATTATTAGGCAGCTCATTTTCCTCAGGCAAAATGGGCCAAAAAAAGATTTAACAGACTGAAAAGTAAAATAAATTGTTACAAGCCTTACTGAGGGATGCAGCACCCTTGAAATTGCTAAGATATTGGGGTGTGATCATAGAACAATCAGGTTTTGTTGCAAATAGTCAATAGAGTTAAAAAAAATGTGTTAAAAAACAGACAGACATTAACCAACAAAGATTTGAGAAGAATGAAGCGTGAAGAAACCAGGAACCCATTAGTCTTCAGTGGTATCATATTCCAGAACTGAAACCTCCCTGGACGCCCAGAAGAACAAGGTGTTCAGTGCTCAGAAATATGGCCGAGGTAAGGAAAAATTAAATCCGAACACCCCCGAGCAAGACACAGAAATGGAAATGTCAAGACTGGGTGAAGAAATATCTGAAAACGGATTTTTCAGAGGCTTTATGAATTGAAGAGATGAGAAAGACCTTTGCTGGACCAGATGGATGGGACCATCAAGGTGGAGGTGGGGTATTAGGGTACTCTTATTATTAAAGATGAGCTAGTTGGACCTTTTCAGGTTGAAGGTGGACTCAAAATCAACTCCAGTTTTTAGAAGACACTAATCACATGATTCCTTCCTCACATGACCAAAACTCGCTTGAGAACTTGTGGGCCCTTCTTAAACTGAAGATTTACAGTGAAGGAAAACCGTATACTTTTCTGAGTAGTGTGTGGTAGTCTTAGCTGGTGGTTGCCCAAAAATTTTGATTGTCAACAGATGCACTATATGGCCAATATACAAACATAAACTATGTCAACTCAGTCATTGCAATTAATAAATACAGGAACTTTAATATTGCTATACACGATAAAACCATTGAATACTAAGTTAACATTTTTTGCGCAAAAACTGCAAAAGTCATCCAACCAGATCAAGATGTACCTTTTATATGGATGGTACACTATATACTACTTTTTTTTTTTAGTATACATTGAGATGGTTGGCCTCCTCCAGGGATAAGCACAATTATCCACCCATTTTTCCCAGATATAGTTTTAATCACATACTACCCTTAAGGGCCATTTACATGCTGCGACATCGCTAACAATTTATTGTCGGGGTCATGGTGTTTGTGATGCACATCAGGCATCATTAGCGACATCACAGCGTGTGACACGTAAGAGCGACCTTCAACGAGCGCAAAAGATGTAGAAATCGTTGGTTTTGGAGAGGTCGTTCATTTACCAAAAATCATTGTATGTGCAGTAATGAGGTTGTTTGTCATTCCTGCGGCAGCACACATCGCTATGTGTGACACCGCAGGAACGAGGAACATCTCCTTACCTGTGACCGCCGGCAATGAGGAAGGAAGGAGGTGGGCGGGATGTTCGGCCCGCTCATCTCCGCGCCTCCGCTTCTATTGGGCGGCCGTTTAGTGACGTCGCTATGACGCCGAACTAACCGCCCCCTTAGAAAGGAGGCGGTTCGCCGGTCACAGTGACGTGGCTAAGCAGATAAGTCCGTGTGACTGCTAGCGATGTTGTGCGCCACGGGTAGCGATGTGCCCGTGACAAACAACCGACGGCGGCGGGTACACTCGCTAGCGATATCGGTACAGATATCGCAGCGTGTAAAGTACCCTTTAGTTTCCTTTCACTTCCCCAGTTCAGATGAGGACTGGTATGGCACATAAAGAGGAAAGACACAAGTGGTAGGGACCATCCATATAAAAGTTGCTTCTTGATGTTGGTTGGATGAATTTTGCATGTTTAATCAAAAAATTCTAAGTGCCTTACATTTTTAACATGTATAGCAATACTCTATCATACTGTGCTATCTACAGGGTAAATGATCAATAGCAGATTGGTGGACAACAGATCCCCAGCAATAAGTTTGTTATTTATTCTGTCGGTGATAGGATACAAACACTTTGAACAGTATTGCTACTAAGTACTATTTGTCGGCTATTGATGAGTATGCTGTAAATTAGTCATTGATACCTAAGCCCAGAAAACACCTTTACATTATACAATTAATTTATGCTGTCACTAAGAGGAGCTGAGTGCATGGACTCGTAAGGATTTATATTGCTCCCAATGAATCCTATGAAGTGAGCTCACCCTAATGGAAGGAAGTTCTACTTAATAAAAAACTATGGTAGGCTTTTCTTTTACTGAAAATCTTAAGCCAGAAGACTTTTAGTATTAGACTATATTCACAGAGGGGTTATTTTAGGAGATTTTTGGAGCTGATCTGCTCCAAAATCCACTCCCAAAAAAACTATTTAAAAAAAAAAGTTGACAAACTGCTACGATAGATTTCTATAAAAACTCCATTTTGATAATTATGTGAAGAGTATTTTGAACATTTATTTTCATGAAAAGGTTTTGAAAAATGTATGATAAAAAGTAAAAATGTTAGGCTGTGTTCACGCCGAGTTTTTGGAGTTTTGTTTCAGTGGATCCACTAGAAAATCATCCTCAAAACAACTATTCTATTAATTTCTATGGGAAATCCACATTGCTGTTCATATGAGTTTTTGAGAATTTTTTTTCTTTTCCTGAAGAGGTTTTGAAAAGCAACTGGTGGAAAATAAAACTTCTTTGAAGCAGATCCTGATAGAATCCAGTCCAATAAAAAAACACTGACAAATCAAAAGGCTGCACAAAAAAACTTCAGAAAAAAATTCTTCTAAAACTCTTCAAAACATCTTTAAGGAGGTTCTCCAAAAATGTCATAAAATGGTTCCCATCAAGTAGTTCAAATGTCAGCCCATCCTAGTTATGTGTCAGAACAAGCTGCAGTCTATAGAAACACAGCTTCCGAGAATTGTGCCTCAACTGACAGAGGAGCGTCATCCTAAACACACATATTGGTGATCTCCTGTAGAAGGGCTGTGACGGGAGAAGATATAAATCTTCTCCATGACGGAGTACAAATGATTTTGTTTTCCAGCATCAGTGCTGTGTGTGCAGTCAGCTGATGAGAAGACTTATTTTTCTCCTGTCACAGCCCTTCTCCTTGGATTAAGAAGGTATATGTGCTACGATATACAGTGCCTACAAGTAGTATTCAACCCCCTGCAGATTTAGCAGGTTTACACATTCGGAATTAACTTGGCATTGTGACATTTGGACTGTAGATCAGCCTGGAAGTGTGAAATGCACTGCAGCAAAAAAGAATGTTATTTCTTTTTTTATTTAAATTGTGAAAACTTTATTCAGAGGGTCATTTATTATTCAACCCCTCAAACCACAAGAATTCTGTTTGGTTCCCCTAAAGTATTAAGAAGTATTTCAGGCACAAAGAACAATGAGCTTCACATGTTTGGATTAATTATCTCTTTTTCCAGCCTTTTCTGACTAATTAAGACCCTCCCCAAACTTGTGAATAGCACTCAAACTTGGTCAACATGGGAAAGACAAAGGAGCATTCCAAGGCCATCAGAGACAAGATCGTGGAGGGTCACAAGGCTGGCAAGGGGTACAAAACCCTTTCCAATTAGTTGGGCCTACCTGTCTCCACTGTTGGGAGCATCATCCGGAAGTGGAAGGCTTATGGAACTACTGTTAGCCTTCCACGGCCTGGACAGCCTTTGAAAGTTTCCACCCATGCCGAGGCCAGGCTTGTCCGAAGAGTCAAGGCTAACCCAAGGACAACAAGGAAGGAGCTCCGGGAAGATCTCATGGCAGTGGGGACATTGGTTTCAGTCAATACCATAAGTAACGTACTCCACCGCAATGGTCTCCGTTCCAGACGAGCCCGTAAGGTACCTTTACTTTCAAAGCGTCATGTCAAGGCTCGTCTACAGTTTGCTCATGATCACTTGGAGGACTCTGAGACAGACTGGTTCAAGGTTCTCTGGTCTGATGAGACCAAGATCGAGATCTTTGGTGCCAACCACACACATGACGTTTGGAGACTGGATGGCACTGCATACGACCCCAAGAATACCATCCCTACAGTCAAGCATGGTGGTGGCAGCATCATGCTGTGGAGCTGTTTCTCAGCCAAGGGGCCTGGCCATCTGGTCCACATCCATGGGAAGATGGATAGCACGGCCTACCTGGAGATTTTGGCCAAGAACCTCCACTCCTCCATCAAGGATCTTAAGATGGGTCGTCATTTCATCTTCCAACAAGACAACGACCCAAAGCACACAGCCAAGAAAACCAAGGCCTGGTTCAAGAGGGAAAAAATAAAGGTGTTGCAGTGGCCTAGTCAGTCTCCTGACCTTAACCCAATTGAAAACTTATGGAAGGAGCTCAAGATTAAAGTCCACATGAGACACCCAAAGAACCTAGATAACTTGGAGAAGATCTGCATGGAGGAGTGGGCCAAGATAACTTTAGAGACCTGTGCCGGCCTGATCAGGTCTTATAAAAGACGATTATTAGCTGTAATTGCAAACAAGGGTTATTCCACAAAATATTAAACCTAGGGGTTGAATAATAATTGACCCACACTTTTATGTTGAAAATTTATTAAAATTTAACTGAGCAACATAACTTGTTGGTTTGTAAGATTTATGCATCTGTTAATAAATCCTGCTCTTGTTTGAAGTTTGCAGGCTCTAACTTATTTGCATCTTATCAAACCTGCTAAATCTGCAGGGGGTTGAATACTACTTGTAGGCACTGTAGCTCCTCCGTCAGTTGAGACAAAAGCCTCGGAAGCGGTGTTTCTTCAGACTGCAGCCAGTCCTGACAAGTAAATAGGTTGACCTGCCATTTGAATTATGTGACTGACCTGTTTTATTACAATCTTGGAGGACCCCTTTAATGCTTTATGCACATTAAGTTTTTTTAGGCTTTTTTATCAGCAGTTTTCTGCTCAAAAATAGGCCTTTAAAAAAAATTTTCTTAAAGACAATGCTTTATAAACTCATTCCTTTCTATTTCAAAAAAACCTTTGCTGTTCAGTGTTTTGAGCACTTTTCTTCCCCAATTCATGTTTTGAAAACTGCCTTGTGGGGAAAAAAGATATTACAAGTCAATTCTTTGAAATGGCTCTTGATGGAATCCACTCCAAACTAGACACTGTCCAATCAAAAGACTGCTAAGAATTTCCAAAACTCTTCAAGAAACAAAAAGCTCCTCTAAAAACTCCCTAAGGCCTCTTTCACACGTCCGTGAAAAACCATGCACGTTTTTCACGGACGTTTTAGAGGTGCGTTTTGCCCTCCGTGAGCCGTGTTTATGGCACACGTGTGTTCTCTGTGTGTTATCTGTGATAATACACGGAGAACGGGAACTTTCTGCTCACCTGTCCCTGGCGTCGCTGTCCGTGGTGCTGATCTTCGGTCTCCGGTCCTGCCGACTCCCCGCTGCTGCAGCTTCCGGCCGCAGTGAAGTGAATATTCAATGAGCGACGGTCGGAAGCAATTGACAGCAGCGGCAGAGACAGGAGGGCTGGAGAAGGTGAGTAAAGTTGTTTTTTTTTCTCAGACACGTGTGTTTTCTCCTGCGCGTGTCACACGGAACACCTCCGTGTGGTCCGTTTGCGTTCCGTGTGACACCCATGATGCCGGAGAAAAACGGACATGTTGACGTGTGGAGCACACGTACACACGCTCCATGGCAGAACACGCACGGGAGCGCAGACCCATTGATTTTAATGGGTCTACGTATGCCCATGTCTCCGGTACGTGAGGAAAAGGACCAAACACGTACCGGAGAGAAGGACGTGTGAAAGGCCTAAAGAAGGAGCTTTTCCTGAAGTGGTTTTTACGTAGATTTTGACCACCTAAAAAAACCCCTCCATATGCAGGTATATCATAAGACCACTTCATGAAACGCTTCAAGAAAAGAAAAAATCCTTGTAAAGTTCGCCCAAAAAGAGCATTACCAGGAGCTATTTATGCAGTTTTGAATGCCTCAAAAAAGATTGTTTGAATATACAGCTGACTTAGTGTCACAATTTGCCTATGACATGGATTTTTCCATAACTTTTGTAGATTTTAAGTGATTTATAACAAAAAATGTTACTCTTTAATAGAGAAACGTAGCCTGGAGTCACACTTGCAAGAGACTCACGCGAGTCTCGCATCATATCACCCATTACGGCCGCGTGCTCTGGTAACAGGAGCAGGTCAGCTGCATGTATTGCTATGCAGCTTACCAGCTCCTGTCCGGAGAGTGTGCAGCCGTGCTGGGTGATGCGATGCGAGACTCGCGTGAGTCTCTTGCAAGTGTGACTCCGGGTTTACCATGGATTATAATCCCATTGTGACCCACCCTTATCAGTGTTCATAGTGGCAATACTATGATAAATTTATGTTCTTCTTTCATTTTCAGGTCCCACCAGGGGAGTGTGCAGCTGTGATACCTGTATGTGCACACCTAGCTACACTGGCAGTGCCTGTGGCTGCAGCCTGGACACCAGCGCCTGTATGACGCCTGACGGAATATGCAGCGGACATGGAAAATGTGAATGTAATAAATGTGTCTGTGACAAAGGGTACCTCACCAAGCTATGCAGTGATTGCCCTGGATGCCAGACCCCCTGTCAGAAGTACAGGTAACTCCAAAATTTTAGTAATGGCTGGAACTGCTGGGTTATGGCAGATCCACAGGACATTCTGCAATTAACAAATACATGGTATACTTTGTATCATGAAAAGCTTTCTGCATCAGTATATGCAAATTTAAAATCTCTGCTTGCCGTCATTCAATAGAAATGTTACTATGTGGAAAAAAAACTGTCCTGCAAACACTGGTCCATGACACATTTCAAAAGAGTGCTGAGCAGCAGCTCTCAATGTCAAGCAGCAGCTGCAAAAGCAAACAAGATTCTAGGGTGTATAAAAAGAGAGATTAGATCCCGTGATCCCAACGTATTGTTACCCCTCTATAAATCACTTGTAAGGCCACATCTGGAATATGGGAACCAGTTTTAGGCTCCACATTTTAAAAAGGACATTCAGAAGTTAGAGTCAGTTCAAAGGCAGGCAACTAGACTATTACAAGGAATGGAGGCCTCGCATATGATGACAGGTTGAAAAAGTTAGATATGTTTAGCTTAGAAAAAAGACGTCTCAGAGGAGATCTCATTTATATGTATAAATACATGTGTGGTCAATATAAAGGACTGGCTCATGACTTATTTCTTCCAAAGACAATACTAAGGACCAGGGGGCATATACTGCGAGTGGAAGAAAAGCGATTCCGACACCTAAATAGGAAAGGGTTCTTTACAGTTAGAGCAGTCAGACTGTGGAATGCCAACCACAAGAGGTAATAATGGCAGATACTATAACAGCTTTCAAAAAAGGGCTGGATGATTTCCTCAGTACACACAACATTGTTGGTTATAAATGACATAGTGACCAAATGTAGAACTGGTGGAGGAAGGTTGAACTAGATGGACCTAGGTCTTTTTTCAACCTCTGTAACTATGTAACTAAGTAAAGACGGATCTGAGCACTTTCCAGTAACACGCCATGCACTTGTGCATCCATCAATTGACCAGAACATAATCTAGTGGACATAAACAATTAAAAAGGTGATTCACCCCTTTTTGTTACTGGCCACATCAATATTACATTGAGAAAAAAAGGTTTCTCTCAAATACCTTGTGTTGCCAATAGTGCCTGTGAGCGGTGCTGTTGCAGTCCATGCACCCCCTTCACGTGACCTCTAATGTCTGGTGATGTCATGTTGCGGGCGGAGGAGGAGACACTGCGCTCTCCCACTGCTCGGGTCCGGCTGCTGCCGCTGCTCTGTGGTGGCTTGAGCGGTGGGCCGGATCCCGGGGACTCGAGCGGCGCTCCTCGCCCGTGAGTGAAAAGGTTGGGGATTTGATTGTGGGGGATTTGAGTATTGTCCGTGATGCCACCCACGGTTGTGGTGATATTGGTGACACCACCGCTGCTCTGGACGGGGATCCCGGGAGCGGTGACAGGGAGCAGCTTTGTTGTTAGTTCTCCCCTCCGTGGGTAGGGGGTTGGTTGTCCCGGGGCCCAGTGATGGGGTAGGAGTGGATGGCAGGCGGGTTACGGGGCCTGGTGAGGTGCAGGGTCGCGGGGGCAGCGCTGTGCCGCACGGCACGGTGGTACTCACTCAGCCAATGATGAGGACACAGTTCTCGGTAAAACACACGGCTGGATGGACGGGTCCCACAGACGGCTGCGGTGTTGTTTTCTCCCGGCAGGTTGATGGTGACTGCCTTTCCCTGCACCTATGTACTGTAAATGGTTCCAATGGGTTCCCACCGGTAACCCGCTCCCCAGCTTGGATGGTTGCTGAAGGAGCCCCTTTTGCCCGCAGGCTCTGGCCCTGGGAACTTTAGCCTTGGCTGTGACTGTGTTTCCCTCTCTCGGTTGGACGGTTGCCTTCTGTCGGGGCTGCTGGGAAACCCAGGAGGTTCCCTTCGCTAACGGATTTGGCAAATTCACGGCGACTCCTAGCCTTGCCGGGGTCCGTAAGCCCCTGCCAGATGGTGCTGACTTCTCTTTGTGTACCGGTCCGGTACCGCCGGGCCACCACCCATCCACGGTCCTTACGGTAGACTCCGATAGGCCACTCCTGCAGACGGTCACCACCGTCTGCCAACCTTGCTGTACCGCCCGGGCCACACACCCGGACGCTGTCAGTTAGTTGCTCCACTACTACTTTCCTCCCTTCCACTTTCACCTCCAAAACTAAAACTGTCTGCTTTTTCCGCCTCCAGGACTGTGAACTCCTCGGTGGGCGGGGCCAACCGCCTGGCCCACCCTCCTGGTGTGAACATCAGCCCCTGGAGGAAGGCAACAAGGGTTTGTGTCTGACTTCGGTGTGCCTGACCGGGAGTGTGGGGTGTGTAGGTGTTGTTCTCTGTGGCCCCTGGTTTGTCCAGGGCGCCACATTCCCCCTTAGTAAAATGCAGACCGTCCGTGGGCTGCCCGTCCATCACCGGTTTTATTTTCACAACTGAAAGATAGAAAAACGGTAACACATTACAAGTAAAATAACATCTTCCCACATCGGGAGGTACTCTTATTTAAACGTTGCTTAACGGTTACGGCTTCCGCTCTCTCCCACCCAAGCAACCTGGCCCTGATGCTGCTCCTAAGCAAACAGGCAGCACCCCTTGACCCCAGTCCAGCACAAGTTGCCCGAGCAGGTTCTGTCCTTTTCAGGGGACCCACGTCCATGGGGAACCCCTGAAACCCCCAGAGGATCGCCACCGGTTCCGGTGGTGGCTGGGCCCCAGCCTGCTCCACTGCGGGCCCTTCCTCCAATCTGCCTCTCCGGAGGCGGTAACGGTGAAAGCCACAACAACATTATTTACATGCCACAAGTTTGTGGTTGCCCTGCCAGTTCTCGGGCTTGTCCATAGTAGTTTCTACGCATAATTTGAAAAGGGGGTCCCAACGGGGACCAGTTGCCGGCAACGACCGGTTCCAATCAATCAGCAAATCAGGTGACTCTTCGGTAAATCATTCATTTTCAAACGGTACTTTGGTGGTCCCAATGGGGGACAACTGCAACGGGACTCCGCTGCCCTTACTCCGACTCTTCGGTGTCGGCTAGGGGAGGGGACGCAGTGGACACCCGGGCCTCCTGGCTGCCCCTCAGCTTGGCATCCAGCGCAAACCACCCCCTCTCGCCACAGTGCCAAGTGTACTGTACCAGGTCGCCCGGCATCAGGTTACGGCCTGGGTGCTCCTCCGGCAGGTGGGCATTAACATCCCACCGGGCTATGAAGACTTCGGCCTCCAGGCCCGGTTCGTATATAAAGCCATAGCCCCGGCGGATAACGAACCGCCTCACCTGCCCTTCATACAGGGGGCCCCGGACACGGAAGGTCGCCTGGCGGAGGCTCTCTTTCTCCCGGATCGTACGGGCCACCAACTCCGCTTTTTTCCTTTCCCTTTCCACGATCTCCGGGCCCAGCGGTGTCAGCTCCCTGTCCAAATATGGGGCTGCTGCGAGCTCCGGCGCACGGGTCGGGCCCCGCGAGACCTTCTGGACACTGCCCACCACTGGCAATCTGGGTGGAAGGTCCCGCGGTGACTTGGCCTGGGGTGCTGCTTTGCAGCGGCAACCCGGCGCAACCTCAGCCGAGGTGTGGGGGATGGGCACAGGGGCTTTCCTCCGCTGGGCCTTCTGCACGGAGCGGCCTGTCGGCTCCGGCTCGGGGGGAGTCTCTGTAAATGCCTCCGACTCGGGTTTTTGTACTTTCCAGGGCAGCACTTCCGGTCGGTCACGGTGACACCACTGCTGCTCTGGACGGGGATCCCGGGAGCGGTGACAGGGAGCAGCTTTGTTGTTAGTTCTCCCCTCCATGGGTAGGGGGTTGGTTGTCCCGCTGCCTGGTGATGGGGTAGGAGTGGATGGCAGGCGGGTTACGGGGCCTGGTGAGGTGCAGGGTCGCGGGGGCAGCGCTGTGCCGCACGGCACGGTGGTACTCACTCAGCCAATGATGAGGACACAGTTCTCCGGTAAAACACACTGCTGGATGGACGGGTCCCACAGACGGCTGCGGTGTTGTTTTCTCCCGGCAGGTTGATGGTGACTGCCTTTCCCTGCACCTATGTACTGTAAATGGTTCTAATGGGTTCCCACCGGTAACCCGCTCCCCAGCTTGGATGGTTGCTGGAGGAGCCCCTTTTGCCCGCAGGCTCTGGCCCTGGGAACTTTAGCCTTGGCTGTGACTGTGTTTCCCTCTCTCGGTTGGACGGTTGCCTTCTGTCGGGACTTGGCTGCTGGGAAACCCAGGAGGTTCCCTTCGCTAACGGATTTGGCAAATTCACGGCGACTCCTAGCCTTGCCGGGGTCCGTAAGCCCCTGCCAGATGGTGCTGACTTCTCTTTGTGTACCGGTCCGGTACCGCCGGGCCACCGCCCGTCCACGGTCCTTACGGTAGACTCCGATAGGCCACTCCTGCAGACGGTCACCACCGTCTGCCAACCTTGCTGTACCGCCCGGGCCACACACCCGGACGCTGTCAGTTAGTTGCTCCACTACTACTTTCCTCCCTTCCACTTTCACCTCCAAAACTAAAACTGTCTGCTTTTTCCGCCTCCAGGACTGTGAACTCCTCGGTGGGCGGGGCCAACTGCCTGGCCCACCCTCCTGGTGTGAACATCAGCCCCTGGAGGAAGGCAACAAGGGTTTGTGTATGACTTCGGTGTGCCTGACCAGGAGTGTGGGGTGTGTAGGTGTTGTTCTCTGTGACCCCTGGTTTGTCCAGGGCGCCACAGTCGTGTCATGTGAGGCGGTCCGTAGTCTTCCTAAGTGACTGGGCTGTGGGCAGTTTCACTGCTCAGCACAGCCCAGCATCTCCCTGCTCTCTCCTTTACTGCAGAGCAGCGCAAGCAGGAGCGATGCTGGGCTGTGATGTGCGGTGAAACACTGCCCACAACCCAGTGACTAAGGAAGACTGGCGTCAGCTGCGGTGATGTCAGGTCAACAGGAAGTTGACATGACATCACCGGACATCAGAGGTCATGGAGCCCGGGGGTCACACTATGGGGATGAGCGGTCCACAATAGCGCCGGTCACATGCACTATTGCCAACACAAGGTATTTGAGAGAAGCCTTGTTTCTTAACATATCAATGTGGCCAGTAATGAAAAGGAATGAACAACCTCTTTACAGTTCTCATTAAGTGACTGCAAACAGAGATCTTGTTGAGGCCATCCATTATCTATAGCGGTCATTGCTTAAAAGGGTTGTGTAGGATTAGGAAAACTTGTCTCTTTTCTTACAAAGAGAGCACCATGTCTGATATAGCCACATAGATCTATTCAATGGAGCAGGAATGAGCAACAATACCAGATACAACCTGTAGTCAGGTGTGGCGCTGTTTCTAAATAACACCATTCATCTGTTTTTCTAGTTCTGTAGAAAACCCTATTTGAGTGCTAGTTCAACATTTTTAGTGTAAATCTAAAAGAAGCGCTGATAGTGTAACACCAGATGATAAGTGCAGTATATACAGGAGATATACACTCACCTATTTTGGTTGTGAGAGTCACAACCACTGATAAGCATAAGATAATGGCGTCTGCCGCAGCCCCACGTGGATGAGCATTCAAAATGGAGTAGAGAAGGGGTTAACGCCGCGCATCAGCCAAATGAAATTATAGAGGTGTTGATGAATAATATCTTTTTTTATTTCATCGGTCTACGCGTTTCGAGGTCGAAACCTCTTCTTCAGGACCAGGACATCAACAAAAGTATTTCAGCATTTTTAGATAGATATGAGAACACATCAGTGAAGGGGGTGAGGAATCAGAATATGATGCAGATTAGAAAAGCCCCACTCCCTAGGTCCTGATTCTTGCTTATGCGTATGCTAATAATTAAAGACACCTTTACGGGAATGTTGTTTTTGAAGTAACGATAGCTTAGAGTAACATCTCATTTTCCCCTCTTTCCTAAAGCACATGTGTGGAGTGTAAGGCATACACAAGCGGTCCACTGAAGGAGAACTGCACCCTACTCTGTACTCACGTCAATCTCACCATGGTCAAGGCTTCAGAGTGGAATTTGAAGGATAAGGACGGTTTGTGCCAAGAGAAAGGGGAAGGCGGTTCAGTAATTACATTCCACGTCACGGAAGACGGAGATTTAGTTCATATTGTTGTGAAGGAAAAGCAAGGTGATGATGGGGAAAGCTTAATTGTTAAAAATGTCTACATGGAACTTCAGCTAAGTCCATAGTCTTATCCACTGTGTGCAGTATGACAGAAGCACATACAGGCTAATAAATAAAGCAAAGGACTCAAAGCCACCGATTCAGTAAAAGGGAGATTTGGGACTTAGTGGGCTAAGTAAAAAACCCCCCTAAGACCTTACCAGCAGGTAGTTGCTAACTATATGCCTGGCCTGCCCTGTGGAGATCTCGTTCAGCGATTCTCCTGCTTTACTGGACATCATGTCGACAGAGCAACTTCTCTTGCACTCTGCTCTGTTCACGGGGTCCTGATTGACAGCCAGCTCCCCGCAGGTAGGCAGCAGGCAGCCAGCTGCCAATAAGCATGACGTTGGAAATGACACCCCGTTAACAGAGCAGAGCGGAAGAAAAGAAGTTGCTCTGTCAAAGTGATGACAAATGAAGGAGAATTACTGGCAGGAGTGATCTATGACTGCTCTGAACTGTAACATATTGTTAGCCACTACTTGTTTAAGTTTTTAGCTCAATAAAAAAAACTAAAACCTAAGACCTGGATATTTCTTTGCCAGTCTTAATGATGGGTGTGCAGGAATAAAACAACCAAAAAATTTTAACAGGCACATGCAACTTAATTTGGTGTATCTTGTCAGTGGCGTGCACCACACCAGAAATGTAACATTTCTGGCGTAAGAAACGGTGACACTACTGACGAGTTTGATATGCGGGTGTATCCCCATCCCGGCTCCTCTCTGTCACAAATTAGCATGGAAACCACAGAAGTCATCAAATTCTAAGTAACACAATGTTATGATTTTGAGCCTTTTGAAAGTGTTTTAGCTGGTAAACACTTTGAGGAATCAGCGCCAAAGTGTGACATCTACTTTCTGAGCCATGAATGTGCCCTCAGCAATTGTCACTTCCCATCCGACAGAAAATCTCTTAGGGCGATAAAATTATGAAATATGTCCTTCATTTTGAAGCCTGTTTAAATCTCATGTAGAAGTCTGTGCAACATGGCCCAAGTATGAGACACAATGCCGGCCTGGCTGTGGGTTTCTTGTCCTGAGACAGCCTCATAGGTCGGGAAACCTGCAGGAAGTCCATGTATACCGTGGTCCGTGCTTGGACAGTGTATGAGAGGTCCAACTCCTGCTGCAGAAAACATTCCTCACACCATGACACTTCCTTCACCACCTTTCACTGACTTCTTAACACACTTTGTGATCAGTCTTTGCCCAGTTTGTCGATGAACATGTTTCCCATCAGAGCCAAATATAATTTAACTTGCTTTCATCACTAAAATGAACTGTGAAAAACGTCTCCTCTGTCTACACAACATGTTTCTCACCAAAGGTGAGTCTAGCCTTTTGATTCTTTCTGCTAATGAGAGGTTTGGTCACTGCAGAGTGGGCTTTCAGTCCAAATGCTCTTAAACGTTGGAACATTGTATGACGAGACAGATCCTGACCCTGTTCAGTGCTGAACTGGTGAGCAATTCCTGTTGCAGTGTTGAAACAATTACTCATGGAGATTCTCCACATTATCTTGTCCTCTCTTGCATTTGTCTTTCAAGGGCGACCAGCCTTTTTGGGGGACTTGAAAGAGTTTGTGATATTGCAAAGATGCAATATTCTCAAAATCACAGACTTGGAATGACCAACTTCTCTTGCTATGGCTGATAGGGTCACCCCTTTGGCCTTCATCTGAACAACCTGCTGCCGGAGGGTTTTAGTCACTTTGGCATGGCACACCATTTTTGCAGTCAGTGCAGACTGGAAAGTTAGGCTACCAGTTAAATAGGGTTGGTCAGATAAGTAAGGAAATTAGCACCAGGTGCCAGATTAACACCAATAACTTGCAGGTATGTGAAAGTGCTCTCTAATTTTGATCAGTGTACTTTTTCATTTATCTCATTTACATTTTTATTATGTGCTTTACAATAAATTAAATGTATAAAATCAGCTTAAAATACTGATTTACTTATGTTAGGACTACACAATGCTCTTAACATTTAAGAAATTGTGTGTTGTTCTCTAATTTTGATCTCCAGTATAGAGAATAAATTCACCTGTGTCTTAATTTTTCATACAAAAATGTTGCTTTAGCCCCAATTTTTTTTATTTTCACAAGGGTAACAGGAGAAAATGCACCATACAATGTGTTATGCAATTTCCCCTGAGTAAGCAGATACCCCATATGTGGTGGAAAACTACTGTTTGGGAGCACAGTACAACTTGGAAGGAAAGGAGCTCTATTTGAATTTTGGAGCGCTAAATTGGCTAAAATAGATAGCAGATGCCTCATTATGTTTGCAGAGCTGCTGATGTACCTAAGGCCTCCTTCACATGTCCGTGTTTCCGGTACGTGTTTGGTCCGTTTCCTCACGTACCGGAAACACGGGCACACGTAGACCCATTAAAATCAATGGGTCTGCGCTCACGTGCGTATTCTGCCATGGACCGCGTGTACATGTGGAGCATACGTGTGCCCATGTGCTCACGGATAACACACGGAGAACACACGTGCCATAAACACGGCTCACGGAGGGCAATACGCATCTTTGACACGTCCGTGAAAAACATGCGTGATTTTCACGGACATGTGAAAGAGGCCTAAGTAATGAAAACCCTTCCCACAAGTGACCCCATTTTAGAAACTACATTCCTCAAGGAATTTATTTAAATTTGTGGTGAGCACCTTGAAACCACAGGTGGTTGACAGAATTTTATAGTGTTGAGCTGTGAAAATAAAAAAAAAAATCTAAATTTTCCCACAAATATGTTTCTTTAGCCCCAAATTGATCATTTTCACAATAGTAACAGGAGAAAATTGGAGAATACAATGGAAAACTACTATTTGGACACACAGCAGGGTTCAGAAGGGAAAGAGCGATCGTCGAATGGAGATTTGGCAGTAATAGACTACTGCAGGCGCCATGTTGAATTTGAAGAGCCGCTGTGTGCTAAAACAGCAGAAAACACCCACATGTGACCCCATTTTGGAAAGTACACCTTTTGAGGAATTTGTCAAAGGGTATATTGAGCATTTTAAACCTACAGATGATTCTCAGAATTGTGTAACATTGGGCTGCGTAAATTAATTTTTTTCACAAAAATGTTGTTTTATGAGAAATTGCATAACAAATTATGTGGTTCATTTCCTCCTATATATGGTTGGAAACTACTTTTCAGATGCAGAGCAAAGCTCAGGAAGGAAGGAGCTCCATATAATGTTACTTTGGTAAAGCCTCTGAGGTGTCAGAAGAGCAGAAATCCCCCACAAGTGACCCAACTTTACAAACTGCACCCCTCACTGAAAAAAATCTATCTAGTGAGGATATTGACACCACAGGTGTGTCGCAGAATTTTAAACCTATGTTGAAGAACTAATAATTGCATTTTTGTCACTAATATACTGCTTTAGCCCAATTTTTTATTTTCTCAAGGGGAAATGGCTGAAAAAAGGCCCCATAATTTGTCATACAATTTCTGCCAAACAGTTACTGTTTGGCCACACGGCAGGGCTCAGGAGGGAAGGAAAGCAGCTTTTCTATAATAGTATGTGAATTCAATTTGGAGAGCAGTAGAAACTCCACTCAAGTGACCCCTTATTTTATTTACATACCTCTGGGAATTTACATACCTCTGGGAAATCTGTAGTGACCTTTATTTATGCTATGGACCTTTTCCAGAAACAAACATGCAGTGTAAATTGCAGAGCAAAAGTTGCATATGCCTTTGTAGTCCCCAGTACATTGTGCCCAGCTTGTGTTTCTGGAGCCACATGCCCATACAAAAGTGGGCTCTCCTCACTACATTAATGTCAAATATGTGGATGCTAAGATTTAGGCACATTGTGGAGTTCAGAATGGAGGGAGGCATTTGAATTTAGGAATGCTAATTTATTTTGGTGGGATCCATATCGCTTTTCCAAAGCCTTTGTGACCAGTAACATGGACACCCCATATATTTCTGTTAATGAGTGATGGACCCGAGTGGGGACTTGTTTTTTTGAGAGTTGAGTTGAAGCTTTTCTTAGTGGTATCTTTGGGTAGAGAACATTTTGAATCAGTTCTCGTTTCCAGTGCTCTACGCTGAGAACTTACATCAGGGGTTTCCATCTAAATATCTGAAACGTTATTCAGATGAAATCTTGACAGATCCATTCATTAATGTGCCAGGTGAAGTTACTTCAGACTCCATTTGGCTTTACAGAGGTGCACAAATCCGTGATTGACTGCGCTTTTGTAGACTCCTAAAAAGAGGAACACCGCTGGCTCATAGGCCAGACAGTGTTCACAGTGTCTCCCTCTGCCTCATTATAGGGGGTTCTGTCTGATTCACTAGTTTCAGAGATTTACAGGAAAATGCCAGTGTAAGTGCTCATCGCAGAGCACAGGATAAATGTAAGCCAAGCCTTACTGTGGGAGGCAAAATAAACAGAATCAACAGCAGATCAAGATTTTATTTATTTTTTTATGACATTCTTTTTTGCAATATACGGTAAGTGATTAGATTACTTTATTCTTCAGGTCAGTGCAGTTCCAGATTTATATTGGTTTTTCATGTTTGGCTTCAATCACACACTAACAAATGCATTTTTACCACCCAAAAAAAATTAAAAATATTTAGAGAACCATGTATCATTTCCTTTACATTTCACAAATACTTGCTTTGTGTTGGTTTGTCACATGAAATCCCAATAAAATATTTTTAAGTTCGGCGGTGTAATATGAAAAAATATGGAAAAGTTCACAGCGTAGGAATACTTTTTCAAGGCATTATTAGAATATATTCTAATACACTCATAAATACTTGGACTTGGCTACAGGTTTATTGACTCCAGGTGACAGTAATAAATGAATAAACAAAGTAAAATCTCCAATATATTAGATTTTATTTATATTTGGATGCTGGATACAACAGATTTGTTTCTTTTTACAGAGATTCAAGATCATACACAGCAACTCATTTTGGGCTTGGTTCTGGGAATAGCGTTCTTTGGGTTACTCCTCATTCTCTTGTATCGAGTCACTGTGGAAGTGTATGATCGGAAGGAGTATGGCCGCTTCATGACAGCTCGAAGCGAAGAGCAATGGAATGATGTCAGTATAATGTTCTCCTCAACTTTGTTTCCTTCTGCTTAATAGAATTCTCTACCTACTGTTCACAATCACTCCAGCAAACAATGCAAGTCCCCACAACTTCTAATACATTATCCAGATATTATGCAAATTATCTCATGAAATAATGACTGCATCTTTAGCTATAAATTGCTTTACTTTAAAAAGGCTTCATGCACATGGCTATACTATGGTTCAGTGCTATCTATTTCTATAATATGAGGGTAAACCTTGAGGGGTTTAAAATAAAAAGGGACACACGCGGCGCCACTTTAAATGTAGTAGTTCAAATGCATAAATAATGATTAATAAATGTGCATAAATTACACTCACCTTGTTTCAAGTTAGATCAAACCCATAGATCCCTTTAGGATCAATCTCCACAATCTCTGTGCTGATCTGCTGCTCACTAGGATGTGAATCCCCTCCACAGGAAACCGGTAAATTGAAGTGCTTGAAAAATCCTTCAAATCCAAAAAACGTGGCGCTGATCCCCAAATATATTATATCAGAAGAAATTTTATTCGGCTACTATAAAATATGACAAATTATAATATAATAAGAAGTAATATTTTATGTCACATTTTATAGCAGCCGAATAAAATTTCTTCTGATATATTTTGGAATCAGCGCCACGTTTTTTGGATTTGAAGGATTTTTCAAGCACTTCTATTTCTATAATATGTTGTCTATAGCCTGCTATGGGTCAATACTATGCCGACCGAGACCGCCAGAGAGAGAGCAACCGAGACCGCCAGAGAGAGAGAGACCGGGACCAACAAAGAGAGAGAGAGACCGGGACCAACAAAGAGAGAGAGAGACCGGGACCAACAAAGAGAGAGAGAGACCGGGACCAACAAAGAGAGAGAGAGACCGGGACCAACAAAGAGAGAGAGAGACCGGGACCAACAAAGAGAGAGAGAGACCGGGACCAACAAAGAGAGAGAGAGACCGGGACCAACAAAGAGAGAGAGAGACCGGGACCAACAAAGAGAGAGAGAGACCGGGACCAACAAAGAGAGAGAGAGACCGGGACCAACAAAGAGAGAGAGAGACCGGGACCAACAGAGAGAGAGAGAGAGAGAGACCGGGACCAACAGAGAGAGAGAGAGAGAGAGAGAGACCGGGACCAACAAAGAGAGAGAGACCGGGACCAACAAAGAGAGAGAGACCGGGACCAACAAAGAGAGAGAGACCGGGACCAACAAAGAGAGAGAGACCGGGACCAACAAAGAGAGAGAGACCGGGACCAACAAAGAGAGAGAGACCGGGACCAACAAAGAGAGAGAGACCGGGACCAACAAAGAGAGAGAGACCGGGACCAACAAAGAGAGAGAGACCGGGACCAACAAAGAGAGAGAGACCGGGACCAACAAAGAGAGAGAGAGACCTACCAAGAAACCTGCGTAGCACAGCTAAACATTTTGGTTGCGTTTTGACACACCTCATTCAATTCAATGGGTGGAAAATGTTCACAAAACACAATGAAGTGACTTGCTGCTTCTTTTTACGCAACGATTTTGACATATTTGCCAAACAAAATGCTGCCTAAAAAAAAAAGCAACATGCGGATGGAAATTTTGACTTCTCAGACTTTGCTGGTGAAGCAAAACGTATGCATTTTGTCATCGACACGGTGCAGTTTAAAATGCAACCAAAACGCAAGCTAAAACGCAACATGCGCACATAGCCTAAAAGATAGACATGAAATCCCCTCTTCTTCTTGACCTATTGTTTATATTGAGATATGAAAAATTTGTTTATTTTTTTAATTTTACGGATCACTAGCTACAGTGTATTAAGATAAATCCTAAAATTTTGGGAGTTTTTATTCCGACCAGTCTCAGAATAGCCATCCCATAATTGTCTCAGCAGACAGAAAAAGATGTCACAGCTCATCTCCTTCACATTAACTGCTATATGAGCCAGGAAAACTCTCCCATAGAAGCCAATGGAAATATCATATGTATTGCTTCTTATATCCATGTGGCTGCTGTATAGTAAATTTCCAAATGCTGGTAACAAGCTGAGGCAAGATGGCTATTATGGACAAAACGTTGAAAAATAAAAATATACAATTAGAAAAAAAAAACAATGATGTTTCACAATTTGATATTGTTAAAAAAAAGTATATAGATGATACCTTTACAATAAAATACCCATGAGAAGGTCACCCTGGATTTTAACAATATGTGTCTATGTGGTTTTATGTAGTCAGTCACTAAACTTGTGTCAGTGTAAAGAATAAATTGTTTTTTTTTCCAACAGGCCCAAAACCCACTTTATAAAAGTGCTACAACGACTGTGGTTAACCCAAATTTCATCCAAGAATAAGAAGCATCTGCTGATACCTGGAATGGACCAAACTCTATTAGGAGATGCATATAAGGCTGTTATGGAGTAAAGAAAGCAACTGGGGTTTCAGAGAAGAAGGAAACACTAGTAATCCCCTCGACTGTGCCCAAATACAAGACTTACAATTCTAAAGAAAAATACTAGAGTTTGTCTCCTTCCTCCCTGAAGAGACAATTTGAATATATCCCAGAAGAGCATTGCAGCTATAAGTCTCCTCACTGGCAGCCAGATTGGTTTGTCAGTCTCCACAAGGAGAAATGTTTTCCCCTTAGACGCCAGTAGAGCTTCTCATTCAACTATATCAGATCTCATACTTTGCACTGACGAGGGACAATGATCCCGAAACACAGTGTCTGCAAATTGAGGTTCTGATCTGGCATAAATCCTAGGTCAAATGAAAAAGCTTGTTAAAGGGCCACTTTTCACTTTTAGGATTGCTACTTCCAATAGGTGGCACTAGAGTTAGTCTCTTTCCTCCCCGAAGAGGCAATATGAATGACAAATACAATCATTTTTACTGGAACAGATAAACCAATTGCTTTCAAAACGGTGTTTAGGGGTTGCACCTTTTTGCTAAAAGTGACTTATGAAACAATAAAGAGGGGTCCAGCTGCTGTAATCCCGTTGAGCAGCAGTTATCTCCACCACAGGGGAATTCAAGGGTGAAAGAGTGTCCATTACTACCGGGTGTCCAAATAAAGCAATGAGAAAGACTGTGTAGCTTCAAGGGAACCTGTCAGGTCTTCTATACCTGTATGCCCAAATTCCCTTCCTAGCCAATCCTGTATAATGGTATTCACTAATATGATTTTTTTTTTTTTTAAACAGACTTATAAACCTCACTTTTAGTATGCTAATTAGGACCTTGACTTGTAAGAGGGGCATTAGTTTCCCGAGGAAATAACCGAAAAAACAAATAAGTCTAGTGTGTCAATCAATATAAAGGGGGAACACTATTCTCCTTAAGGAGACTTTGCAAGCCAGTCTGGCTGCCAGGTAAGGGGACTTATAGCTGCAATGCCCCTAAAATTCCACGGGGGAACACTATTCTCCTTAAGGAGACTTTGCAAGCCAGTCTGGCTGCCAGGTAAGGGGACTTATAGCTGCAATGCCCCTCTGGGAAATATTCAAATTGTCTCTCCAGTAAAGGAGACAAACTCTAGCACAGCGCCACCTATTGGAAGTAGCGATCCTAAAAGTCACAAGTGGATTTTCGACAATCCTTTGCAATATGACTCAGGATATATAAGCCAGATCAGAATCCCAATTTGCAGACACGGTGTTTCGGGGTGCTTGCCCCTCGTCAGTGCAAAGTATGGGGGTGTCTGATCTGGCTCATGAGAAAGCTATGTGGGGACCACGGGGGAACACTATTCTCCTTAAGGAGACTTTGCAAGCCAGTCTGGCTGCCAGGTAAGGGGACTTATAGCTGCAATGCCCCTAAAATTCCACGGGGGAACACTATTCTCCTTAAGGAGACTTTGCAAGCCAGTCTGGCTGCCAGGTAAGGGGACTTATAGCTGCAATGCCCCTCTGGGAAATATTCAAATTGTCTCTCCAGTAAAGGAGACAAACTCTAGCACAGCGCCACCTATTGGAAGTAGCGATCCTAAAAGTCACAAGTGGATTTTCGACAATCCTTTGCAATATGACTCAGGATATATAAGCCAGATCAGAATCCCAATTTGCAGACACGGTGTTTCGGGGTGCTTGCCCCTCGTCAGTGCAAAGTATGGGGGTGTCTGATCTGGCTCATGAGAAAGCTATGTGGGGACCACGGGGGAACACTATTCTCCTTAAGGAGACTTTGCAAGCCAGTCTGGCTGCCAGGTACTGACGAGGGGCAAGCACCCCGAAACACCGTGTCTGCAAATTGGGATTCTGATCTGGCTTATATATCCTGAGTCATATTGCAAAGGATTGTCGAAAATCCACTTGTGACTTTTAGGATCGCTACTTCCAATAGGTGGCGCTGTGCTAGAGTTTGTCTCCTTTACTGGAGAGACAATTTGAATATTTCCCAGAGGGGCATTGCAGCTATAAGTCCCCTTACCTGGCAGCCAGACTGGCTTGCAAAGTCTCCTTAAGGAGAATAGTGTTCCCCCGTGGAATTTTAGGGGCATTGCAGCTATAAGTCCCCTTACCTGGCAGCCAGACTGGCTTGCAAAGTCTCCTTAAGGAGAATAGTGTTCCCCCGTGGTCCCCACATAGCTTTCTCATGAGCCAGATCAGACACCCCCATACTTTGCACTGACGAGGGGCAAGCACCCCGAAACACCGTGTCTGCAAATTGGGATTCTGATCTGGCTTATATATCCTGAGTCATATTGCAAAGGATTGTCGAAAATCCACTTGTGACTTTTAGGATCGCTACTTCCAATAGGTGGCGCTGTGCTAGAGTTTGTCTCCTTTACTGGAGAGACAATTTGAATCAATATAAAGGCACCATAAAAACACTCTAGAAATTACAATCTTTATTGAAATACATTGAACATCTAAAAGACATCACAAATAAATCCAGTGAAAAAACACTAAATGTGGACATTAAGAGATCACTCCCAAATTTTCAGTTTTTCTGATTTTTTTCTTTATAGGTATATTTTTGAGTAAAATGTAAATTGTTCTTTTATTCTATAAACTACTGACAACGTCTCCGAATTTCCAAGCAATACATTTTGTATTTTCTGAAAATGAGACATGGTCAAAATAACAGAACAATGCACAATGCTTTCACACCTCAAATAATGCAAAGAAAACAAGTTAATAATTTAGAAACAACAATACTAATGTTACCTCAGGAAGAGTGCAGAAATCGATATTTTGTGGAATAACCATGATTTTTAACTACAGCTTTCATGTGTCTTGGCATACTTTCCACCAGTCTTTCACACTGCTTTTGGGTGACCTTATGCTACTCCTGGTGCAAAAATGTGAGCAGTTCTTCTATGTTTGATGGCTTGTGACTGTCCATCTTCCTCTTGATTACATTCCAGAGGTTTTCAATGGGGTTCAGGTCTGGAGATTGGGCTGGCCATGACAGGGTTTTGATGTGGTGGTCCTTCATCCACACATTGATTGACCTAGCTGTGTGGCATGGTGCATTGTCCTGCTGGAAAAAAACAGTCCTCAGAGTTGGGGAACATTGCCTGAGCAGAGGGAAGTAACTGTTTTTCCAGGATAACCTTGTATGCGGTCTGATTCATACTTCTTTTGCAAACTTAAATCTGCCCAATTCCAGCCTTGCTGAAGCATCACCAGATCATCACCAATCCTCCACCAAATTTCACAGTGGGTGCGAGACACTGTGGCTTGTACAGCTCTCCAGGTTTCAGTCTAACCATTAGATGAAAATTAGGTAAAGAAAATTCAACAAACATCTTTGCAAAAGACAATCAAGCCGCATACAAGGTTATCCTGGAAAAACAATTTACATTTCACTAAAAAATGTACCTATAAAGAGAAAAATCAGAAAAACTGAAAATTTGGAAGTGGTCTCTTAAGATTTTGCCAGAGCTGTATATTATAGTACCATATAGGTCATAAATAAGGGCTCCAGAGAAGACTAAAGGCCGCTTTACACGCAACGACATCGCTAGCGCGATGGCGTTGGGGTCACGGAATTCGTGACGCACATCCGCTCTAGTTAGCGACGTCGTTGCGTGTGATACGTAAGGGCGACCGCTAACTAGCGATAATACTCACCTTATCATTGATACGCTGTCCAGTTCCCAAATATTGTTGCTTTTTCAGGACGCAGGATGTTCGTCATTCCTGCGGCAGCACACATCGCTATGTGTGACACCACAGGAACGAGGAACCTCACCGTACCTGCGGCCGCCGGCAATGAGGAAGGAAGGAGGTGGGTGGGATGTTCATCCCGCTCATCTCCGGCCCCTCCGCTTCTGTTGGGCGGCCGCTTAGTGACATCGCTGTGACGCCGAACGAACCGCCCCCTTAGAAAGGAGGCGTTTTGCCGGTCACAGCGACGTCGCTAGGCAGGTAAGTAGTGTGATGAGTCCGAGCGATGTTGTGCGCCACGGGCAGCGATTTACCCGTGATGCACAACCGATGGGAGCGGGAACGCATGCTAGCGATATCGGTAACGATATCGCAGTGTGTAAAGCGGCGTTAAGACAGATCATTAAGTCACATCTGGTCATACCACAATAGGTCATGGGATATATATCTCACAGACATTCATATGGGACAAAGGTAAATCCCTCAGAAACACACATAAATAACCCAACTAATTTCATAGAAAACAAAAATGTCACTTATAGCAGACAACCCAACGCGTTTCTCCTCTCAGTATAGAGGTTCTTCAGGGGCATTTACAGCTGCTACAGTCCAAATTTATCTGATAGAAAATATGCATACAGACCATGTTGAAGGTCTGCTACACATTAACAAAAGACATCTTAGCCATTGATATTCTTGGAGGGAACACTTATTCCATATAAGCCAGATGTCTCCCATTTATGTATTACAGGCAGTCTCCTATTCTAGAGCATTACTCCACTGCCTCAGGTTTGAACATGGGCCTCACAAGCAAATTAAATGATCACTCCTCCAAGTAGAACTTGAACGCTTAAATTAACCTGTGTCCCAGAAAAGTCACTTGCCCGTCTAATGCAGATACTAGAGCCTCACTTGATACCAGGCTGCATTCAGGCAGGGAAGAGGCTGAATTGATTAACAAACTCCCTCCACTTCCTCTGGTCTGTCCATAGTTTCACCATCTTTCCACATTATCACTCTTGTGGGCGTGAGAACAGGATGTCCATGAGTCGGCATCACCGCCAGCTCCTGGACTGGAAATCTTGTACATGCACTCGGCTCATTTGGACCACATCAGTGCGACTTTGATGCTGGGTGTACACTTCCCGGCTTCATAAGGCGCACTACGTATGACCGGATGTTCAGAAGACGTGAACGCAAACAGTCTTCTGAATTTCTGATCATGCAGAGTGCACTGAATGAAGACCGTAATCGTACACCCTGCTTCTGAAGCGCATTGACATGGTCTAAATGAACCGCACACATGAGCGAGATTTCCATTAGCTGACAGTGACGTTGGCTTGCGGAAATCTAGTTCTCATGCTCACAGGCATGTGATAACGTGGAAAAAAAAAGCCAACTAGTCTGGGGAACTAATGCCTCTGCAAAGACAAAGACCTAATTAGCATAGGGAAAGTGAGGTTTATAAGTCATATAAACATCCATATTAGTGAATAGCATTATACAAGGGTGGTTAATGAGGCAAGTGGGGCATAGCGGTATCAATGCTGCTGGGATGGCGGGCATAGGGGACCTGACAGGTTCCCTTTAACAATTCTCTGCTCTGGCTCATCGATAGAGGAAATACACGAAACATCTTTTGTTAAAGGGAACCGGTCACCATATTTTTGGCCTTTAAGCTGCAGCCACCACCACCGGGCTCTTATATACAGCATTCTAACATGCTGTATATAAGAGCCCAGGCTGCTGTGACAACATAAAAAACACTTTATAATACTTACCCAACGGTCATTCTGCGGTGGATGACGGCCTCATGGGCGTCTCTGTTGTCCAGTGCCGGAGCCGCCTTTTTCAGCCATCTTAGGCTTCTTTCTGAAGCCTGTGTGCATGACACGGCTATGTCATACACACTCGCCGGTCCTGTGCAGGCGCACTACAATACTTTGATCTGCCCTGCTCAGGGCAAATCAAAGTGCGCCTGTTCAGGACCTGAATGTTGGCGAGTGTGGATGACGTTGGACCAGTCATACACCGCGGCTAGAAAAGAAGGAGAACAAAGATGGCCGAAAGAGGCGGCTCCGGCACCGGACAACTGAGACGCCCATGAGGCCCTCATCCACCGCAGAGCGACCATTAGGCAAGTATTATAAAGTGTTTTTTATGTTGTCACAGCGGCCTGGGCTCTTATATACAGCATGTTAGAATGCTGTATATAAAAGAGCCCGGTGGTGGTGGCCGCAGCTTATACACCAAAAAAGTAGTGACAGGTTCCCTTTACCTTGAAACTTTTAAGGGGATTTGTCAGCAAGATTACACCTTAAACTATTTATACGTGCATATAGCTCTTTCAAACCCTATCCCAACGACACCTTTACAAGGCCAGTCCATTCCTCCATTACCAAGAAATCTGGGTTTGAATTGATATGCAAATGAGGCTGTAGATCTGAAGCCTCTGTCACTCCAGTTCTATTCCCCACCCAGCGCCTCCCCTGAAGCTTGACTGACGGCCTCTATGCCGTGTGACTTTAGGCAAATAAACCGTCATTTAAGCAGGAGGCAGAGCAAATAGAGCTGGAGTGACAGAGGCTTCAGATCTACAGCCTCATTTGCATATCAATTCAAACCCAGATTTCTTGGTAACGGAGGAATGGACTGGCCTTGTAAAGGTATTCTCAGTAACAGAGAAACAGACTGACCATGTAAATGTATTGCTATAGTGATGTTGAGAATGAGCAAAGTTGGGACCCATTTTGAAAGCAGAAAATATAGGGCAAGCAACATGTGCCGTACAAAATAAAGAATATGATGATTTATCCACACAAAAGTAAATATGGCATGAGAAGATGTTCTACTGTTAAAATCTTATTTAATTTTCTGTCTCACTTGATTTACAAAATAAAATCTTGAAAACTTGTAGTTTTCATTTTGGCCACTAAGCTGAATAATAGCTTTTAACTTCTTGTTCCATAAAGAACACAGAAATCTCATTATCATCAAGTAGGTACACAGTGACAGAAAATGCAGATATACAGAGACAAGATCAACCATTCACAATAGGTTATATCACAGCTCACCTCCTCCCCATCTCTACCCAATGGACACTGCACAGGCCACAGTGAATGTCGAGAGAACCTAAAGGCCAAGAAGACCAGAAATGAAGGACTCTCTCCAGTCTACAGGTTAGCGATATTGTTCTTGCATCTCTCAGTCCTGTAAACAGCAAATCAAGTAATATGGCCGCCACATGTACACAAAATACAATCAGTAAATAAAAACCATTAGAAAAATTATTCATCAGTATTTGGTTTTAATTGAAAATATAAGTGATACATTGACTTTTTAATATACAAACTCTGATTTTATCTTGTTGCCTAAGATATGTAGTCATGTCCTACAAAAGCTTCTCAAGAGGTATAAAATGTAATTAAATCAATTAAAGTCTTAAACGAGTAACTACAGGAGATGAATGGATGATCATTGGAGGGAAAGCAAAGCCTGCGTGTCCGACACATCTGTAATATAAAATACTGTCAAGGTGTATTTCAATCCCAGAGATTTTGGACATATCCACTGGATTAAAACACAAAAACTGACCAGCGCCTCCTAACCGAATGTGAACAGGTACAAGCGGCTGTGACTCTAATATAGACAAACCAAACAACACAGCATTATCCTGAATACGCTCAGATGTATGCAAGCCATGAACACATGAAGAGTAAACTGCATCACCACCATCATAAAATGAAGATACTTTCAGCACAAATTGGCGAATATTGTGTGCGCCCACCGGCCACAACAAGGCCATAGAGTGATCGGAGTGTGCTCAGGTAACTAAGGAGGCAGTCACTACCTCGAAATGTATACTGCAAAGAAACAAAAACTGACCATCACCGCCGAGCAGAGTGAAGCAAATGTGAACAGGACCAGCCTACATATTTAAACGACTGCCTCCGTAGTTAGCTGTGCACTCCTCCTATCAGTCTAAAGCCTTGTCGTGGTTGGTGGGCGCACACAAACTGGCTAATTTGCATACAAAGTACCTTCATTTTAGAAGTATATTACATATATCAGTAATGCAGTTTAAAGGGAATCTGTCACTAGGTTTTTGCTTCCCCATCTGAGAGCAGCATAATGTAGAGACAGAGACCCTGATTCCAGTGATCTGTCACTTACTGAGCTGTTTGCCGTCATGTTGATAAAATCGTTTTTTCTGCTGCAGATCTAGCAGTTAGGCCGGAGTCACACTTGCAAGTGACTCGCATGTAACCCGGGCGAGACTCACATCGCATCACCCGACACGGCCTGCCACTTTCCAGACAGAAGAGGGTCAGCTGCATGCATTTCTATGCAGCTGACGTGCTCCTTTCCAGAGAGTAGGTCGGCTGTGCTGGGTGATGCGATGCGAAACTCACACGGGTTATGTGCGAGTCACTCACAAGTGTGACTCTGGCCTTATACAGAGCTCATGAATATGCTGCTGGACTACACGGCAGCATGCCAAGTAGTCCTGTAATGATAATCTACTTCTCTGGCTTTATTCAGAGCTCATGAATATGCTGGACTACCTGGCAGCATGCCAAGTAGTCCTGTAATCATCTATTGCTGATAAGAGTGATTTTATCAAAACTACACTAAGCAGCCCAGTAAGTGACATCGCTGGAATCAGGATCTCTGCCCCTACGCTATGCTGCTTTCAGATTAGGTGGCAAAAAAAACTGGTGACAGATTCTCTGTCACAGATTTAATATTTGCACATATCTTAAAACAGTGTGCTTTTGCACTGATTTATATCCAAGTATTACTTCATTAATATCTGATAGATATGGGTCTCACCTCTAGCAACTATCAAAGGGCTGCATGAACTGCACTTTAACGAGGTCCAATAGAAGTGAGCAGAGATCGCCGCACATTACTGGCGACTCAAAATGACGACCGTTCAGCTGCAAGCCCTGAGGGTAAGACCTGCATTTACCAGGCATTAACAAGATATGCCGTGGATGGATCATAAATGTCTAATATTGGAATTCCCCCCTTAAATTTTTCTTACAGACCATCCGACAGAAAAAAAAACAAAAAAAAAAAACAGACAATAGAAAAAAAAAAAAAATCTTTATTTAAATATTCTACATAAACCGGTAAAAGGAGGCAAAAAAGTACATTAGAGCACACAGTGTAAGAAACGGAATTTTCCCTCGATTCTAAGGAAAAAGTAATACAAACAGTTATTAGCAAATGATGGGATTTTCTTGGTAGATGGAGCAGAGTATTTGGGTCCATGTATCCACATGGGACATTGGCATATTTCAAGAATAAAAAAATATGATGTATAGAAACCTGTGTAGAACAGATAACGATATAACACTAGCCAGATACCATTGTTCTCGTATAAAAGGTTAGTAATTGAAAGCTACGACCTTATTATTGTTAGGAGACATTATCTCTTTAATTAAGACCACCACCGACAAACTAAAAGCCCCGATCTGATGAATGCCACGTTAGTTCTGTCAGTGGCTGTCCACCAGGTCAGGTGTACATCACTACTAGTGATGAGAGCACTATCATGCTCGGGTCTCAATAAGAGCAGTTGGATGCTCGGATGGGCGCGACTCGAGTATAATGGAAGTCAATGGGGAACTCAAGCTTTTTTTTCGGGAAATCTTAAAAGGAGCCAGTCACCAGTTTTTTAGTGTATGAACTAATCCCGCCACCTTCCTTAGCACCTACGCTGCATTCTCAAAAGTGGTATATTATGTCCTGACCCACCTGCAGATCACAAAAAAAACTGTTTTGAATAGCTCCTGCGCAGCATGCAAATATGACCCGTCCGGTCTGATGGACGGCTCCTGTCCCGCCTCTCCTTTTCTATATAGCCTCTCTGCTGATAATCGCCATCCTCCCGATGTGATTGATGTGGATGATGCGTTTTGAGTCATCCAGATAGCCAGACAATCTTACACCTGCGCAGCAAGATTGCGGTTCGCGCAGGCACACCTTGCTTTGCCTTGCTGAGGGCTGCTGCATGTGCAGTAAGGGTTAAGGCTCAGCCCACAGGGCAAAGCAAAATGCGCCCGCGCAAACCACGATCTTCCTGCACAGGCGCGAGACTATGTCCGGCTATGTGGACGATGCAGGACACGTCATCCACATCAATCACATCGGAAGGATGGCGATTGCTAGCGGAGAGGCGGGATAGTAGCCAATACAATGACACCCATCGGACCGGTCACATTTTCATAAAGCATAGGAGCTATTCAAAAGGTTTTTTTGGGGATATATGGGGAGGGGGGTGTCAGGACATGATATACCACTTTTTAGAATGCAGCATAGGTGCTAAAGGAAAGGTGGCGGGATTAGTTCATACACTAAAAAAACTGGTGACCGGTTCCCTTTAAAGACAGATGCTTGACACGGTCATTGATTTCCATTATACTCGGGTGCTCAAGTCGCACCCAACTGCTCTAAATGAGTACCGAGCAACCCGAGCATGGAAATGCTCACTCAACTATTTACTACAAATATTAAAATATGCAGACATCTGGCCTGCAATCTGATAGCAAGGGTTAAAAACCAGACAACCTGGCTGCGTAGAAAAAGAATTAACGTAAGAAAAAAAAAAAAAAAAAAAAAGAAGAAGAAGAACTGAGGTCACTTGATAATACAAAAATACAGATTAATAAATCCCACGTCGGATTTAAAGCTACAGTTCATTACATACAGTAGTAGTGACATAGCAAATAAAAATCAATAAAAAACTTATACATTTTTTCAAATACATACAAAATGCAGTAAAAAAAATTAGAATTTTTACATTACTGAAAAAAGCCCCAAAAAAACAGAACTGGGACAAGAAATATAACTAAAAGCTGAGGTTCTGTCTCAATAACATTTCAATTTAAAGGGTTTGTCTAGTTTACACAAAGTAAAGTATTTTCCAACACTTTTTCAATTAAATTCAAAATTAAAAAAAGAAACATCCTCCATTTAGGATCATGGACTCATGTCCTTGCATCACACGGACAGGCCGCTGATGTCAATAAAGCTTATGCAATACCCCTGTTCTCCGCTGGGAGTGCTGTAGGGAAAATTAACAGTTCTCTTCAAAGAAGGAACATTTCTGTATATATATATATATATATATATATATATATATATATATATATATATATATATATATCTATATATATATATATATCTATATATCTATATATATATCTATATATATATATATATATATATATATATATATATACAGTTAGGTCCAGAAATATTTGGACAGTGACACAAGTTTTGTTATTTTAGCTGTTTACAAAAACATGTTCGGAAATACAATTATATATATAATATGGGCTGAAAGTGCACACTCCCAGCTGCAATATGAGAGTTTTCACATCCAAATCGGAGAAAGGGTTTAGGAATCATAGCTCTGTAATGCATAGCCTCCTCTTTTTCAAGGGACCAAAAGTAATTGGACAAGGGACTCTAAGGGCTGCAATTAACTCTGAAGGCGTCTCCCTCGTTAACCTGTAATCAATGAAGTAGTTAAAAGGTCTGGGGTTGATTACAGGTGTGTGGTTTTGCATTTGGAAGCTGTTGCTGTGACCAGACAACATGCGGTCTAAGGAACTCTCAATTGAGGTGAAGCAGAACATCCTGAGGCTGAAAAAAAAGAAAAAAATCCATCAGAGATAGCAGACATGCTTGGAGTAGCAAAATCAACAGTCGGGTACATTCTGAGAAAAAAGGAATTGACTGGTGAGCTTGGGAACTCAAAAAGGCCTGGGCGTCCACAGATGACAACAGTGGTGGATGATCGCCGCATACTTTCTTTGGTGAAGAAGAACCCGTTTACAACATCAACTGAAGTCCAGAACACTCTCAGTGAAGTAGGTGTATCTGTCTCTAAGTCAACAGTAAAGAGAAGACTCCATGAAAGTAAATACAAAGGGTTCACATCTAGATGCAAACCATTCATCAATTCCAAAAATAGACAGGCCAGAGTTAAATTTGCTGAAAAACACCTCATGAAGCCAGCTCAGTTCTGGAAAAGTATTCTATGGACAGATGAGACAAAGATCAACCTGTACCAGAATGATGGGAAGAAAAAAGTTTGGAGAAGAAAGGGAACGGCACATGATCCAAGGCACACCACATCCTCTGTAAAACATGGTGGAGGCAACGTGATGGCATGGGCATGCATGGCTTTCAATGGCACTGGGTCACTTGTGTTTATTGATGACATAACAGCAGACAAGAGTAGCCGGATGAATTCTGAAGTGTACCGGGATATACTTTCAGCCCAGATTCAGCCAAATGCCGCAAAGTTGATCGGACGGCGCTTCATAGTACAGATGGACAATGACCCCAAGCATACAGCCAAAGCTACCCAGGAGTTCATGAGTGCAAAAAAGTGGAACATTCTGCAATGGCCAAGTCAATCACCAGATCTTAACCCAATTGAGCATGCATTTCACTTGCTCAAATCCAGACTTAAGACGGAAAGACCCACAAACAAGCAAGACCTGAAGGCTGGGGCTGTAAAGGCCTGGCAAAGCATTAAGAAGGAGGAAACCCAGCGTTTGGTGATGTCCATGGGTTCCAGACTTAAGGCAGTGATTGCCTCCAAAGGATTCGCAACAAAATATTGAAAATAAAAATATTTTGTTTGTGTTTGGTTTATTTGTCCAATTACTTTTGACCTCCAAAAATGTGGAGTGTTTGTAAAGAAATGTGTACAATTCCTACAATTTCTATCAGATATTTTTGTTCAAACCTTCAAATTAAACGTTACAATCTGCACTTGAATTCTGTTGTAGAGGTTTCATTTCAAATCCAATGTGGTGGCATGCAGAGCCCAACTCGCGAAAATTGTGTCACTGTCCAAATATTTCTGGACCTAACTGTATATATGTATATATATATATATATTATATATATATATATATATATATATATATATATATATATATATATATATATATATATATATATATATATATATATATATATATATATATATATATATATGATAGTCCAAAGTTGGCACAGACTAAAATTTTGTCATTGTGCTAGTTTCTCCTTAGGCTGCTTTCACACCTCCGGTTTTAGCAGAGCCGGCCAATCCAGCTCTAAAACCTATGCAACAGATGCGGCGAGAAAACCGCATGCTTTGCATAAGTTTTTGACATGCGGCCCGTCCGGTTTTTGCCGCTTGCGGCAGGCTACTGAGCATGCGCAGTGAAAAAAACCGCATGCGGCGGCCGGATGCGGCGTGATGCGTTTTTTTTTTTTTTTGCCGGACAAAAAAAAAAACAAAAAAAAACGTGCCAGGCAACGTTCCATCCGGCCGCCGCAGCGGCTTAATCTGCCGCATGCGGCAAAAACCGGACAGAACGCAAGCCCATGCGGCACAATACAGCACTAATGTAAGTCTATGCAAAAAAACCCACAACCGGCGGCAAAAAAAACTCAAAACGGTTGCGTTTTTTCTGCAAAGCGCTGGATTGTGCCGCACAGGAAAAACCCGATGTGTGAAAGCAGCCTTAGCGACATACACTAAATGTCACTAAGTGTGTGTTTGTAGTCTTCTGTCTGAAAACGATGAGAAGTACTTTGTATTTACTATGTGTTAGATCCCAGCCAGAGACTGAACCTACAATTATAGGGGTTTGAGTATCAATGAAGATTTTATCAGGCCTTCATTTTCTTATATAACAGACTTGATGTTTATTTTTTTTATGAGGTTCAAAGTAATGAACATTTTTATTGGGGGGTGGGTGCATTTTTTGTCATTGAAACGAGATTTTCCCTTTGTCATCTCATAAAACAGACCCCTCCTTTAGGGCACATATTTCAGCTGTCAAAACATCTTTAAAAGGTATACAATACACTAGATCCCGTATGTTACTGTACCACTTATCGTTATATTTACACATGTAAAAATGGAAAATACCATTTATAGTCCTCTACAAATTGCTTAAAGGAATCCTCTACCCATTATTTTTTGCAAAAAATCTGGTCAGAATTCCAAATTAGAAGAATGCCTGCAACTATGCACAATTCAGAGCCCAGTTATGACACGATTGTATGCGGTTTTTCATCTAGAGCCGCAGTTGTACAATACAAACCTCAATTCCACCGCAGTGGAATCCGATTTTCATGCCGTGTATCTTAAGGCCGCTTTACACGCTGTGACATCGCTCAAGCGATCCCGTTGGGGTCACGGAATTTGTGACACACATCCGGCCGCTGTAGCGATGCCGTTGCGTGTGACACCTATGAGCGATTTTGCATCGTTGCAAAAACATGCAAAATCGCTCAACGGTGACATGGGGGCCATTCTCGAATATCGTTGCTGCTGCAGTAATGATGTAGTTAATCGTTCCTGCGGCAGCACACATCGCTCCGTGTGACACCGCAGGAACGAGGAACCTATCCTAACCTGTGTCCTGCCCGCAATGCGGAAGGAAGGAGGTGGGCGGGATGTTACGTCCCGCTCATCTCCGCCCCTCCGCTTCTATTGGGCGGCGGTTCAGTGACGTAGCTGTGACGCTGAACGAATCGCCACCTTAGAAAGGAGGCGGTTCGCCGGTCACAGCGACGTCGCAGGGAAGGTAAGTACGTGTGACAGGTCCGTGCGATGTTGTGCGCCATGGGCAGCGATTTGCCTGTGTCGCACAACCGATGGGGGCGGGTACCCACGCTAGCGATATCGGTCATGATATCGCAGCGTGTAAATCGGCCTTTAGGCCTTAGGCAATACATCTCAATACATCTCTCAACTTGTGTTTCTTACATTTGTCTGCCAATGAATAGAGTGCAGTGAAGGAGCAAAACAAGCTGGGCAAGGCTTTACCACCTCTTACGGTCATATACCATGTTTTATAAAAAAAAAAAAATACCTTTTGGTTATGAAATATTATAAATTATACTGAATAAAAAAATGACAATTATAACTGGTGATTTTGTGTAGCATATAGTACAGCAGAATAAGCAGCCCATAGCCAGCCTTCTATTGATGTACCCTGCAGAATAACTCAGTATTCTAATGTGAGGAGTAAAGGGAATCCATCAGCAGGCTTTTGCTACGGAATCTGAAAGCTGCATGCCATGATGTAGGGATTAGCCTTATTCCAGTGATGTGTCACCTACTGGAATGTTTAGTGCAGTTTTGATAGAATCCCTGTTTTCTCTGCTGTAGATGTAGCAGTGGTCAGAATACTGAGCTGTGTATAACCCCGCCCACACCGCTTATTGGTAGCTTCTAGTGTACAATGTTAGCAAATTGCCGATCAGTGGTGGGGGTGGGGTTACACGAGTTAGCTTGACTGTTCTGCATTTGAGACCTAGTCCTGCAGTGATAATCTCCTGCTGATCAAACAGATTGTATTGAAACTACAGCAAACTGCTGAGCACATGACATCCTAGGAATCAGGATCTCTGCCCCTACATAATGCTGCTCTCATATTAAATAGCAAAACATTGATGACAAATTCCTTTCCACTTCGTAGGACAGCTTTCCCATATTGCATTTTAACTTGACGTTATTGTAAGACCTGTTTTTATAGTTCTGGTCCCTATGCTAGGACTGATTATTACTAGGACTGAATATTATAACGGTCAAGCCAATGATTTTTAATTAAACTTCATTTACAGTGTGTAGGGGGAAGAATTTTATACAACACATGTAAGGAACCTACAGAATAAGCATGATTAATGGAACTTAATAGCGATTATTAGTAATTGCCATCCACATACATACACCTTTCAACATTGAAATTTTAATACCAAAAAGGAAATGTCAAAGTTATGAAACTCGCTGGATTGATAGGCATGGTAATGATATAAAACGATAAAAAAAATGGAAAGAAATTTTTCAAAGCATTTCGATTCAATATTGAGTATGAGCGTCTCGTGCAGAAGTCCTCACACTTATGACCTTGGCTGCTATCCAAGAGGTTAATGGTTGACTGAGGAATCTTCTGGCACGCTGAATGCACTTAGGCAAATCATCACGATCCACCTCTGGCAGCTTTCTTTGTAATTACCAACATGGGGAGTGTCTGTGTCCACGCTGCGGAAAAGTGCGGCTGCGGAACATGGTGCGGATGTCCTGCAGCCGCACGTAACTGCATGTCAATTATTCCTGTGGCATTACCTGCGGAAATCCCGGCCCTCCGCTATGGAGATAGAGGCCGGGACGTCCGCAGGTAATTCGCATAAAAGTCCGCAGGTTTACCGCAGCTATGCCGCTGGAATCCCGCAGCTAAAAATAGCTGCGGATGCCAGCGGGCAGCTGCGGGAAACATGCGCTCGTACCTGCGGATACATCCGCAGGTACGAGTGCCTGTGGGCACATAGCCTTAGGCCACACAGGCTGCTCACAAAAGTACCAGCAACATTCGGCCTGGTGTTGTAGAGTTGATTAACATCTCCCAGAACACTTTGAAGATATGGCTGTACCCCTGGCTCCTCAACCTTATCAATTTAATGGTCAGATGTTAGAGTACCTGCAACTAACAATAGCGGAGACAGACTACCATACATTACTCCACAACTATCTCAGGAGTAATACTGGTGTCAACTGCCCTTGTGAACGCCTCTTCATTGCATTGCCCATGTGGTCTCTAGATCGAGACCAGTAGCTTGAATGTAGGTGTATCCACCTCAGTGAGAAGTCCTTCTTTAGACTTGGGCACAATGATAGTCGAAGATTAGTCTGGAGACCTGGGCAATTCCATGTAGAGGCTTTTATGATGGAACATCACATCTATTCGACTCCCAGGATGATGGTGTTGGGTGGCATAATATACCAGACCTCTCTAGTGTTCATTCCAGGTACACTAACATCTCTGAGTTACACTGATTTTGTTGTGGAAACAGTGGTAGGGCCTTTTCTCAAAAGTGTCCCAAAAAGCTGTTTTTCAACACTACAACCCTGGGCTGCCATCCACTGATCGAATTCTAATGATTTCCGTGCCAAAGTGCATTCAGCGTGGCAATACATTCGTCAGGCAACCATTAATAACCTCAAAGATGCAGCCAAGGTGTGTCAGTGAATGTATTTTTGTGCGTGACACTCATACTCTATGCTGAATAAAACGAGAGGTTTTGAAAATTTGGTTTCCATTTTTTCATTAATTGCATATCAGTAACGTGTATCCATCCTGTGATTTCCAGAGCTCCACGACTTTTCTTTCTTGGTGATGCAATTTTAATGCGGAGGAGGGGTGTATATGCTGGCTGAGCTCTAGTAAAACAAACAGTGCCTGAGAGAAAAAAAAGCTGTTTAAAAGTACAATTTAAAAAAAAATAAAATAAAAAAAATAAAAAAATCGGGACATTTGTGGATATGACCCTCAATGTGTTGAAAGAGAACCAATCATCAGGATTTTCGTATATAACCTAAAGCCAGTGCTATACTGGCACTATCAGGCTGATCTATACATACCTGTAGTGGTCAGCTCAGATGTATAGCTTTTGAAATCCAAAAAAGTAAAGTTTATAAAATCATCATCTTCTTGAGTGACAGCAGCTGAGGATCAGATCATATCTGGGGGATTCATAGTTATCCCCTCCCCAGTTAGAATTAGCATAACTATTATGCAAACAACCTAGCAGGACCTGTGTGAGGTCATACCCATGTGACCATAAGGGGCGGGGCCTCAGCTGATACCAGCTGGTCACATGGGTATGATCTCACACAGGTCCTGCTAAGTTGATTGTATAATACTTATGCTAATTCTAGCAGAGGGAGGGGATAACTATGAATACCCCCAGATATTATCTGATCCTCAGCTGCTGTCAATTCAAGAAGCTGCCGATTTTATAAACTTTACTTTCTTGGATTTCAAAACCTAAACATCTGAGCTGACCGTGACCACTACAGGTATGTATAGAATCAGTATGATAGTGCTTCTATAGCACTGGCTTTAGGTTATATACGAAAATCCTGGTGATTGTTTCCCTTTAAAGCCATTTTCATCTTCAAGCTATCTTCAAAAAAAATATATAATTAAAATACCTTTTTTTCTAAAGCATTTCAGTGCAGCTAAACCTACATGTCCTCTACAAGTATCTTCACACAGGGTGGATATGCTCCTGATTGTTGTGTGGCTGCAAGCGCAGAAAGAATGCTAACTATCGAGCAATGCAAGTAAATGGAGTTTTGTTCTCAACACTTGAGGCACAGAAGCAGTTTTAAGGGCCCATACACATTATATAAATGTCACAGCAACCATTTATTTCAGGAAGGGCTGACCTGCTAATGTCTGTGGTGGTGTCCCAAAAGAAGGGTTGGACATGTTGGGATTTTACCATGCCTGATCCGACAGGAAAAAAAGCCACTGACCGTAGTATCTGGCAACAGATTACTACATTCTCCTCAGTGAAAAACTTGCACGATCTGTTGAGTGTGCATGTATAAAGGGAATTCGGGTGGAAAACATGTCCACAAGAATCTAAAATGTATGACTATTTTAACATTTACAAGGAATGTATCTGCAGGTTTTCGCCACCCAAACTATTTATATGTGCATGTAGCTTTTTCAAAAACAAGTCCATCAATATGTTTACATGGCCGGTTTGTTCCTCCATTAGTGATAAATCAGGGATTGAAATATGTAAATCTGGCTGAAGAACTCTCTATAAATCTTAAGCCTCTGTCACTCCAGTTCTATTCTCTGCCCAGCACCATCTCCTCCTGAGTGACTAATGGCTCATTTGCTTGAACCTAAACAGCATAGAGGCTGTCAATCAGGCAGGTGGTGTCCCATAGGAAAGGCTTTGTTAATATGTAGTAATGTGGTACATTTTGTCTATTTGCATATGGCAATTTATGCAAACGCAGCGAGTCCTGATCGTGGGCACATACCAGTGGCAGTCTTCCCGCTACATGGTCATGTTAGTACACAGGCTGTGCTTTTTCTGATGAGCAGGAACAATATAAGGCAATTTCCATTGGCTGCTCTGCATGAAGAACTGGCTATGAGGAGGTTACCTGCACGTGTCTACAGCTAGGCATACCTTCCATTTGTCTACAACATGCTTCATTATTTCAAAGGAAATACAAGAATTTAGTAAAAAAAATACAAGTCAGAAGAGAAGACAAGTGTTCTATATAGGGTTGTCTCATGGTCCTATATTCAGTTCACCAATCCCTGCCTCCTGGCATCCTGCAGGACTGTGCACTCCTGAATATATAGACACTTCAGGGCAGCTGCCTGCAAGCGTGCGTCACATCTAGGAGACAGCGGTCAGTAACATAAGCAACAAACTGTAAACCACAGAATTAGATCGCTTAGTTCTTGAGAACAAAGGATTTTTAATAAAAGAGGTAAATGGAAAGTTAATAGTTTTTCAAAGCACTTTGTAACTGTACCCATTTAATAAGAGGAAACAACCCCTTTAAATGCACCTAAAGGATAACAAATGGAGATCCGCCATTTTTAATATCAGACAGGAGTCACCTCTTGCCAGTAAATTAAATTATTTACCAGTTTCAGACTAATGAATATTACTCAGTCTTTTCTATAAAAAAAAAGTTTGGCCTTTTTATAATTACAATTTGCAAAAGCAGACGGTGTTGGGCGACATTGTTACCAGCCCTGTGTCTTGAGGCAAATCCATCTGTGATGTATCGGTACTGATAGTGAAGGAGTCCTGAGCGCGGGAGATCGGCTGACGTCCCAATGCAATTCACAACACAACAATGTTTATTTCAGGTTTTATGTGGCACCCCTGACAAATCCGCTTATGTTTGAGGAGGCGGTCCGTCCTAGAGAAAGCCTAATGAAGACAGAAAAAAGAGCAATTATATAACCAGCATCAAAGAGGACCACATGAGACCGTTCCGCAAGTCTTCTGCGGGAAGAGATTGCCAATCAGTGCTGCATCTGTAATGGGAGGTTCACGCTGAGTACTTTCAGGAATTTTTAGAGCAAAAACAGCCGGGAATTCAAAATTAACCTTGATTGGAAATTTGAAAACAAAATAAAAACTCAGTGTTAACATAATGGAAATGTGCCATAAACCTAAAGGCCACTTTACACGCAACGACATCGCTAACGAGATGTCGTTGGGGGTCACGGAATTCGTGAAGCACATCCGAACTAGTTAGCGACGTTGTTGCGTGTAAAACGCAGGAACGACCGTTAACTTTCAAAATTACTTACCTAATCATTGATTGTTGACGCGTCGTTCCTTTCCCGAATATCGTTGCTGTTGCAGGACGCAGATTGTTCGTCATTCCTGCGGCAGCACACATCGCTACGTGTGACACCGCAGGAACGAGGAACATCATTGTACCTGCGGCCGCCCGCAATGAGGAAGGAAGGAGGTGGGCGGGATGTTCGGCCCACTCATCTCCGCCCCTATTGGGCGGTCGCTTAGTGACGCCGCTGTGACGCCGAACGAACCACCCCCTTAGAAAGGAAGCAGTGTGCCGGCCACAGCGACGTCGCTAGGCAGGTATGTTTGACCGGTGTAAGCGATGTTGTGCGCCACGGGCAGTGATTTGCCCGTGACGCACAACGACGGGGGCGGGTGCTTTCACCAGCGACATCACTAGCGATGTCGCTGTGTGTAAAGCCCGATTAACAGCTTTGGCCACGATTCTTCAATAAACATGTATGCTCGGCTCAGCTGAGTGTGCATGTATTTTCAATAGGGAAAGGAGGGAGAAGATGCTTATGTCCCGTGAGACAATGGGTGGCTGGGTTGCCAGCTTGGCTTTTTATTTTTTCTGGACACCTTACCAAAAATCATAGACAGACAATATTTTTAAGAACACAATGGAAAACAATAATAAATTATAATTGATACATGTCTATAATCTATAATTCTGATAGAAGACACCATCTGCATTTATTTGTTAAAGCGTCAAAAATTCATGGGACGCCTTAATTTTTTTTTTTACGAACAGGGTAAAAAAGTGCCTTATTTTTATGGACTGTCCTGGAATTTCTGAACAGTTGCTAACCCACCGCCTATGAAGTAGTTTGACCTTGGCAACAAGCCAATCTTGCACTGCCGTTACATATAACCCTAAAATAGAACAAGTATTAAAAGGGATTGTGTGAATTTAATGTGCTGTATCTGGAAATGAAAGTAAACGCCCAATACACAAGCAGCACTAGAATGAATGGCTACACTCAAGCGAAATAATGCATATGAATGGAGCTCTGATTGACTTCCTTGGGTTCTTTGATGATCCAGTCCATCAAAGGGACTCACTACAATGAATCACAAAATTGCTTAACATGTAAAATCATGAAAAATGGAAGCACGTACTTGCATGCCTTTGCAGTTATCAATGAGGTGCATTAAGGTACACAGAAAGCACATAGGTAAATCATCAAGATCCGCTGCTGGCAGCTCCCATTGCAATTCCCAACATCCCAAATGTGCTTGATGAGAGAAGTCTGATAACGCTGCAGGTCATGGTCGCACGTTTAGGCTACGTAGGCTGCTCACAGTACACGAGCAACATGCAGCCTGGTATTGTTGTGCTGAAAAATGGCTTTTGATATAACTTCTCTTTCATAATTCAAGACTTTCCACAAAGATTTGTATCTATGATGATTCATATTTTCTTACTTACAAAAGCTTTGATAGCACATAATTGCAAATCCACCATTATCCCATCTCTTGTGGATCTTAAAGCTTAAAACCACAATGCAATTGTATACTATAAGGAACAATTCCCTTCAGAAATAGATTGATTCGCGTCTTCCCGGATGAGTGTTCAACAGAATGACCAGAATATCAATCTGTTTTTTTTCCAGTTAGCGCTCTGATCTCTGCAACATCTCATTGATTTAGAATTATACTATTTTATTGACCTATGTTTAAGCTTAGTTGACCCTTCATGGTTTCTTTTTTTGTTTGCGGTGATTGCTGTTCCCTTCCCACATTTTTTCCTAGATCCCCCCTCCTATTTTGCTCACCATTTTCCATCTAAAAATATTCTGAAAAAAATACAGTGCCTTGCGAAAGTATTCAGCCCCCTTGAATTTTTCAACCTTTTCCCACATTTCAGGCTTCAAACAAAGATAAAACATTTTAATTTCTTGTTGAAGAATCAACAAGAGGGACACAATTGTGAAGGTGAACCAAATTTAATTTATTTTAAATTTTTGCAAAAATAAAAAACTGAAAAGTGGGGTGTGCAATATTATTTGGCCCCTTTACTTTCAGTACAGCAAACTCACTCCAGAAGATCATTGAGGATCTCTGAATGATCCAATGTTGTCCTAAATGACTGATGATGATAAATATAAGCCACTTGTGTGTAATCAAGTCTCCGTATAAATGCACCTGCTCTGTGATAGTCTCAGGGTTCTGTATAAAGCGCAGAGAGCATCATGAAGACCAAGGAACACAACAGGCAGGTCTATGATACTGTTGTGGAGAAGTTTAATGCCGGATTTGGATACAAAAAGATTTCCAAATCTTTAAACTTCCCAAGGACCACTGTGCAAGCGAACATATTAAAATGGAAGGAGTATTATACCAGTGCAAATCTACCAAGACCCGGCCGTCCATCCAAACTTTCATCTCAAATAAGGAGAAGACTGATCAGTGATGGAGCCAAGAGGCCCATGATCACTCTGGATGAACTGTAGAGATCTACAGCTGAGGTGGGAGAGTCTGTCCATGGGACAACAATCAGTCGTACACTGCACAAATCTGGCCTTTATGGAAGAGTGTCAAGAAGAAAGCCATTTCTCAAAGATATCCATAAAAAGTGTTGTTTAAAGTTTGCCACAAGCCACCTGGGAGACACACCAAACATGTGGAAGAAGGTGCTCTAGTCAGATGAAACCAAAAGCGAACTTTTTGGGCACAATGCCAAATGATATGTTTGGCATAAAAACAACACAGCTCATCACCCTGAACACACCATCCCCACTGTCTAACATGGTGGTGGCAGCATCAGAGTTTCAGCCTGCTTTTATTCAGCAGGGACAGGGAAGATGGTTAAAATTAATGGGAAGATGGATAGAGCCAAATACAGGACCATTCTTGAAGAAAACCTGTTAGAGTCTGCAAAAGACCTGAGACCCAGACGGAGATATGTCTTTCAACAAGACAATGATCCAAAACATAAAGCAAAATCTACAATGGAATGGTTCACAAATAAACGTATCCAGGTGTTAGAATGGCCAAGTCACATTCCAGACCTGAATCCAATCGAGAATCTGTGGAAAGAGCTGAAAACTGCTGTTCACAAACGCTCTCCATCCAACCTCACTCAGCTCGAGTTGTTTGCCAAGGAAGAATGGGCGAGAATTTCAGTCTCTCGATGTGCAAAACTGATAGACACATACCCCAAGTGACTTGCAGCTGTGATCACAGCAAAAGGTGGTGCTACAAAGTATTAACTTAAGGGGGCCTAATAAAATTACACGCCCCAATTTTCAGTTTTTTTATTTTATACAAAAGTTTAAAATAAGCAATAAAGTTCAACTTCGCAATTGTGTCCCACTTGTTGATTCTTCACCCAAAAATTTTTTTTTTTTTATCTTTATGTTTGAATCCTGAAATGTGGGAAAAGGTTGAAAAGTTCAAGGGGGCAGAATACTGTCGCAAGGCACTGAATATATTTTTATGAAAAACAGCTTTGGGACAGTTTCACGTTTCCTTGTGAACCCTTCTCCATTGCGTTACCCATGTGATTTCCAGGCAAATCACTGGCTAACAATGCATTGCATTCAATACAAAAGTGGAACTCCTCGCTGAGGAAGACCTCCCATTCCAGCCTTCAATGCAATCTTGCTCTGCACCATGGTAACTTTTGAAATGTGCATGCGGTCAACATCTGTACCTGGATGTATCATAGTATCATAGTTTTTAAGGTTGAAGGGAGACTCTAAGTCCATCTAGTTCAACCCGTAGCCTAACATGTTGATCCAGAGGAAAGCAAAAAAAAACAATGTCTGGCTTGTAGCCCAATTTCATGCAAATGCCTTCTGATGACGTATAAAGACACGGACATCTTAAGGCCCCGTTACACGCAACGATATATCGCCGGGGTCACGGATTCCGTGACACACGTCCGGCATCGTTAGCGATGTCATGAGCGACCGTTAATGGAAAATACTCAACAAATCGTCCATCGTTGACACGTCATTCCTTTTCAAAAAAAATCGTTGATTGTGGAGGATGCAGGTTGTTTGTTGTTCCCGAGGCAGCACACACCGCTACGTGTGACACCCCGGGAACGACGAACTACAGCTTACTTGCGGCCGCCGGCAATGAGGAAGGAAGGAGGTGGGCGGGATGTTACGGCAGCTCATCTCCGCCCCTCCGTGACGCCGCACGAACCGCCCCCTTAGAAAGGAGGCGGTTCGCTGGCCACAGCGACGTCGCTAGGCAGGTATGTCCGTGTGACGGCTCCTAGCGATATTGTGCTCCACGGGCAGCGATTTGCCCGTGACGTACAAACGACGGGGGCAGGGCGGGTACGTTCGCTAGCGATATCGCTGCTTGTAAAGCCCCCTTTAGACTTTGTATGTGACGCACAATCTTACTTGCAGTACAGATAGGGTCACTACACACCAGTCTTTGAATTTGGCGACATAATATAAGCAAAACCATCGAGAAAACTTTGAGGGAATGGTGGTGTGGGGAGATCAAGAACGGTACTCTGACCCGATTTTTTTTTTTTTTTTCAGTTTTTTAGAGGTACATTAAAAGCTTAGTGTTGCATTGACTTGATGGCAGAAACAATAGTATGGCCAAAGTGTTCCAGGAGCAGTTCAATACAGCACCAAGCTACAAGTTGCATGTGCTACTGTGATCAGCCTGTGTGGCTTCCACATACTACCAAGGTCTACAGCCTCTCCACAGTTGTCCCCCATCGAGCACATCTGGGACATCAATGGTCAATAAATGATAACATGGTTGCCAGTAGCGAACCTGGACTATATTGCCTAAGTGCATACAGTGTGGCAGAACATTCCTCGAATAACTGTTAATAGCCTCATGGATAGCAGCTAAGGCGAGCAAGTATACATAAGCACATGGGGCTCATACTTTATTCTGAATAAGTCGAGTTGTTTGGAAAACGTCTCAATTTTTTCATTTTAACTTTTTCTCTATAGCTCCATGACTTCTTTTGGTGTTGCAACTTCAATGTTAGAGGATTGTGTATGTGTGAACTATATACAGTTGTGTTCAAAATAATAGCGTGTACAAAAACATACGTTAAGCCCAAAATCTTATTTCCATGCATTGGAAATATTGCACACTGTTTTCTAAATCCAAACATGCAGAGAAATCTATATATATCGTATTTGTCGCTTTATAAGACACACTTTTGTTCCCCCAAATTTTGGGGGAAAGTAGGGGGTGCGTCTTATAAACCGAATATACGGGGGGGGGGGTGTACATATATATTATATATATACTGCAGGGTCCACTCTGGAGCGGTGCTGGGGGCAGGTGACAGCTGCGAGCGGCAGCGTTTGATCTCCTGCTGCCGCTCATAATATGCACAGCCGCTGTCCATCAGCAGCGTGGTGCTGAAACTGCATCACGCTGAGGGGCTGGGGCAGCGGGGCATATTATATCTGCCTGCGCCCTCCTTTGATCGCACATGATCCCCCCCATGTTAGATATGGCCCCCGTGCTGCTGCCCATAGTAAAATAAAAATAAGCTTTACTTACCTCCAGCACTGATCTCCCATCTCCTGCTGCTGCTGTCTGTGATAAGGCATGCAGAGGTAATATCACTCTGCCGTGCCGATCACATGACCGGCAGCAAGAACCAGGAAGTGCAGGAAGCCGGAGCTCAACTGCGAGGTGGGAGACACGAGGAGGACAGCGCTGAGAAGGTAAGGAAAGAGTGTTTTATTTTATTATGGGCAGCAGCATGGGGGCCATATCTAACACAGGGGAGATGTGCCATCTATAGTGGCCATGGACAGCACACATGGGGGCCATATCAAACACAGTGGAGGTGTACCATCTATAGGAGCCATGGGCAGCACACATGGGGGCCATATCAAACACAGGGGAGGTGTACCATCTATAGGGGCCATAGGCAGCACAGGGGGACGTGTCCCAGCACAAGGGGGCTATATTCAATATAAGGGGGCCATATCCAGATTAGGGGGGCTAATTTTAGGATGGGGGGCTATGAGGGACATATACCCTATATGATTTGTTAGACGGAAACTGGCATTATAAGATGGACCCCATTTAACATTAAAATAAAAAATTCTCTTTTCCTTCACCAAATTTGGGGGTGCGTCCTATAATCAGGTGCGTCTTATAAAGCGAAAAATACGGTAATTTTTACCTACTTTACAGAAAATGAACATAGGGCTGTTGAAAAAAAATAGCAGTGTCTGCATTTGTCTTTACCTACTCAAAATATGTCTTATTTAGGATTTAGCCTTCCTGCGAGTCACTAACCTAATATTTAGTTGTATAACAGTTTTGTAGAATCTATGCAACATAGATGTGAAGCTAGTCAACCAACCTCTGGCTCCTGTCACCTGTTATTCCAGCCCAGGATGCTGTGACTACATCCCACAATTTATTTGCATTTGTTGGCTTTGCCTCAGAAAAAGCATATTTGATGTCACCCACAAGTGTTTGGATTAAGGTCCGAGGATTGGGCTGGCCACTCCATAACCTCAATTTAGTTGGACTGGAACCAAGATTTGGCTCATTTACTGGTGTGTTTAAGTTCGTTGTCTTGTTGAAACACCCATTTCAAGGGCATTTCCTCTTCAGCATAAGGCAACATGACCTCTTCAAGTATTTGGATATATGCAAACTGGTCCATGATCCCTGGTATGCAGTAAATAGGTCTAGCACCATGGTAAGAGATACATGCCCATATCATGATGTTTGCACCACCATGCTTCACGGTCTTCAGAGTGTACTGTGCCTTGAATTCAGAGTTTGGGGTCGTCTGACAAACTGTCTTGGATCCAAAAAGAACAATTTTGCTTTCATTGATCCACAATATGTTTCTCCATTTCTCTTTAGGCCAGTTGATGTGTTCTTTGTACCACTTTGCCATATGTTTTTTTTTTTTTTTTTTGTTTTTTTTTAACAGTGGGACTTTGCGGGGACGTCTTGCTAATAGATTAGCTTCACATAGACGTCTTCTGTCACAGCACTCACAGGTATCTTGAGACGTCTTTGATCATCCTGGAGCTGATCATTGGCTGAGCTTTTGCCATTTTGGCTATTCTTCTATCCATTTGAATGGTCGTCTTCCATTTTCTTCCATGTCTCTCAGTTTTTGCTTTCCATTTTAAAGCATTGAAGAACATTGTAGCTGAACAGTTGATCATTGCCTGCACTTTATAAGTTTTACCGTCTCCAATCAATTTTTTGTTGAAAGTATGCTGTTCTTCTGAACAGTGTCTCAAACGACCCATATTTCTCAGGATTTCAAGGAGCAATGCATGTACAACATGTGCCGGCTTCACCCTTAAATAAAGGCCCACCTGATTCACACCTGTTTCTTCACAGAATGATTGACGTCACTAATGTATCTCCACCCTGCTATTATTCTGAACACCCCTCTTTCAATTAATTATTCAAATACACAGACTCCGAAACCTGCAGACCATGAATCTTAGGCGGGCTTTACACGCTGCGACATCGCTAGCAATTGCTAGCGATGTCGAGTGCGATAGCACCCGCCCCCGTCGCACATGCCATATCTGGTGCTTGCTGCCGTAGCGAACATTAGCGCTACGGCAGCTTCACACGCACATACCTGGTCGGCGACGTCGCTGTGACCGCCAAACAATCCCTCCTTCAAGGGGGAGGTGCGTTCAGCGTGACAGCAACGTCAGTAAGTGGCCGGCCAATAGAAGCGGAGGGGCGGAGATGAGCGGGACGAACATGCCGCCCACCTGCTTCCTTCCGCATTGCCGGTGGACGCAGGTGAGGAGATGTTTGTCGTTCCTGCGGTTTCACACAGCGATGTGTGCTGCAGGAAAGACAAACATCGTACCTGCAGCAGTAACGAAATTATGGAAATGAACGACGTGACAGATCAGCTTTTTTTACGCTTTTGCGCTCGTTCATCGTCACACCTAGGATTTAAACATCGCGATGTCGGTACCGGCGCCGGATGTGCGTCACTAACGACATGACCCCGACGATATATCGGTAGCAATGTCGCAGCGTGTAAAGCCCGCCTAAGAATCTACTGAACCAACTGGTACATTGTCTGACATGTGGTAATAGAATTTATACCAAAAACAGTGAATAATCTGGTTAGTCATATTGGACTGCTATTATTTTGAACACTACTATATATGTCACGTAAAAAAAAAAAAAAAAATCCCAAGGAGTGTCATTTCAGAAGTTTCTGCACCTTTAATGTCATCTGTCCATTTGAAAACAAATCATTTTGAGAGATAAAAAAAAATAAATAAAAGTGGGGTTGTGGATGAGTTTACAGTTATCCAATCCCATTTACACTCATGGTAAATAGTAGTCCGTGCTGAGCAGCCATTACATACAGGGATTTTAATTAACCCCATTTAAAGTTTAGCTGTTCCAGTTGGATTGTCTGTCATTTCCTTAGGTTCATTTTAAAGTTAAAGCCATGTTCTTTAAAATGCCTATACAATAATAAGGGATCTCATTGTTGAAAGTTGTCAATAGAAGAGTACCAAAAACATTTCCAAGGTGTTAGCTATACCAGAATACTGTGACGATGGTTATCAAAAAGGGACATAAAGTTTGGTACAGTGGCTTTACCTACAGCTGGACGGCCCTCAAAAATTGATGAAAAAAAAGAAGAAAATTGGTCAGAGGCTTCCAGAGGCCTACAATAACATTAAAGGAGCTGCAGAAATTTCTGGTAAGTACTGGTTGTGTACTGCATGTGACAACATCATGTTTTCTTCATGTGTCTAGCTGATGGAGTAGGGTGAATAGGATAAAAGTCTGGCTAGTTTTTGCCAAAACCATGTAGGAAGACATTTTGCAGTCTGATGAGACCAAGGTTGAACATTTTGGCCATAAATGCCAAGTATGTTTGGTGTAAAGCCAAAATACAACCACGCTCACAGTGAAGCATGGTGGAGGAAGCATTATGCTATGGTGCCGTTTTTTGGCAGCTAAAACTTGGTCTTAAGTCAAAGTGGACTACATTATGAATGGCTCTAAATATCAGTCAGTTTAGCATCAAAATCTTTAGGAGTTTATTAAAAAGAGCTGAAGAGAATTTTCACTTTCAGTGTGAATCATAACCTTGCCATCAAATCAACAAAAAGAATGACTTTGCTAGAAGATCAAAGTTTTGGAGTGGCTCAGCCACAGCCAAGACCTGAATCCAACTGAACATCTGTAGGTGTCCTGAAGAGGGCACTGTTCATAGGAGAGGTCTTTGCAATCTTGCAGATTTGGAGCGCTTCTGCAAAGAAACTGTGCAAAGAGCACCAATTCTAGATGTGCCATGCTGATAGACTAAAAACAAGTGAACGCTGTCAAATTCAAAGGGTACTTTGACAAAGTATTAGATTAAGGGTGTGCATTTCCACCCAAAAATATTTCCGTTTACTTTTTTCGATTGAATTGTACAGATTATAGGCAACTATAAAAGTGGAAAAAGGTCTGAAATTATTCTTGGTATGATTTTTTTTACATGACAAAACAAGGGATGTGTAGACTTTATATCCACTGTATATATCCATGCTATATTTGCAACCAGGATGGCTAAGAAAATGTCAACATTTCGGGCACTCACCTGCTGGCATCGCTCGCACTGGTACGGTTTCTCTCCGCTGTGAACTCGTTTGTGTCTGTCCAAATGATATTTCTGAACAAACTTCATGTCGCACATATCACATTCATATGGTCGCTCCCCTACGACATAACAGGTTGGCACACTGTGGGTCTTTGCACCTAATGCAATCATTTTTGGTCTTTGCAGTATGGCGGGACCATCTCTTACCTGTGTTAATGTACACTTCTCTGTGAATACCGAAACTTGGTGAGTATGAGGATAAACTTGCCCCCGACCTAAAACATATATTTTACGGTAAGTTTGCAAAGTCTTTAGGAGTAGATTAGGTATAAATTGTGGCTCTCCTTTGAGAAAGCAGTGGATACAAACCAAATTACATCAAAGTTAATGGCAACCATGCACAGGTAACAGGCAACAGTGATTAAATTAGTTCTTAAAGACCAAACCCACCCCCCCCAAAAAAAAACCCCCCACAGCTTTCCTTTGTCTAACTATGGCACCTGTACATGGGTTGTGCCTGGCATTGCAACTCTGCTCATTGATTTCAATGCAGCTGTAACACCTCAAACAACCTGTGGACAGGTGTGGCAGTGTTTCTGAATGAAAGCCAAGGTGATGAAAGGGTTCGTTATTGTTCTCAACAGAAGACTTGGGCTCGGTTCACATCTACACTATGGAGACGTAGCTTCTTCTAATGTTAACTGCTTATCACCTGGTTCTTCCTAATATTTTGGGTTTTTTCTTTTTAAGTACATTTTTTTGCAATGTGCTCTGGAAAATGTGTTCAATGAATACATTGACAATAGGTTTGCCACTGTAGGAACCACTAATACTTATCAGTTCTCTATTATGGCTCACTGACTTGTGAATGAGGCTTTAGAGGTGGCAACAGGGAGCGATTTGTAAACAGCCTTACCCAGTCTGGCCAGGGGAGAAAGCATAGTTTCATAAAGGAAAGCACTTGAAAAGGAATATGTGCAGGATAGAAGCTGTGCTGATAAATAAGATATTAAAGAAAAAAGTGCGGAAGATACACAGAGACCTCATATCCAACCTGTATTACTGGGAGAGACTCCCAATAAATAAAATTACAAAAAAAAAAAAAAAAAAAGGAGCAGATAAGGCTAGTTTCACACATCCGGTTTTTGCCCTCTGGCACAATCCGGTGTGCCTGATGCAACGGATCCGGCGCAGATTGTGGTAAAACTGATGCGACGGATCCGGTAAAAAGCAGATCCGTTGTAGCAGTTTGTACCGAGAATCCAGTTGTGGCTGCGGGTAACCTGAGTGACGTCACTGCTGAAAGCGCGACTCACTTCAGTTGCTGCGTGGAACTCACAGGAACGGCGATGTTCTACGGTCGCTTCTGTCAGCTTCCGATGTAGCAGAGCTGAAAGAGTCATGGGACCTCGTGTTGATTAAGCCGGACCTGCAGGGTGTTTGGGGATTAATAAAGTATATAAAAAAGCAAAAAGGAAAATATCATTACTTACAGCAAGATGGAAGATGGACGTTTTTGAGGTTTTTTGTTAGCGTTATGGCCATAAGACGTAAGCCTACAACCCTTGTCACGGGAACCTCATGCTTGTAGGTCCCTACACTATATATAATATAAAAAAGCAAAAAGGAAAACAAAAAACCTCAAAAACTTTTTTGTACAGGATACAGCCAGGCCCCTTGTTGTTAGGCCTTGCTATCAGAGTTTCTGTCCCTACGTAGCGCGCAGTGGGGGTACGGCTTGGCAGCCCGCCTGATCTAATAGTATGGGCGTCACCTAATAGGCTGCGGGTTTGTGACTGTGCGTCTGCTAGTGTGAACAGTGCTCTATGCAAGTCACCAGTGTGCAGTTTTACCATCCAGCCATCACCTCCTCCATATTTGGAAGTGAGTGTGAATGGCTCCACCTGCACCTGTGTTGCCTCCACCTAGTGGGGGTTTAGCTGTATCCTGCTGGAGTAGTAGTAGTCTTTTGGCCTGAGCAATATAAAGCTGCAATTCCATCTTGCTGTAAGTAGGGATTAATAAAGTGGTGAAAGAGGGAGGTTTGTCTTTTATTTCGGGTGTATGTGTTTATTTACTTTCACTTACAGGTTATGCCATGATTAACCTAGGACTTAGTGGCAGCTATGTGCTGCCATTAACTCCTTATTACCCAGATTGCCACCGCACCAGGGCAATTCGGGATGAGCCGGGTAGAGTCCTGGGACTGTCGCATTTAATGGATGCGGTAATTCCAGGCGGCTACTGGCAGATATTTTTAGGCTGGGGGCTCCCCATCCTGAGAATACCAGCCTTCAGCCGTGTGGCTTTACTTTGGCTGGTATCAAAATTTGGGGGGACCGCAAGTCGTTTTTTTATATTTATTTTACTGCACGATATAGACCCGCCCACTGGTGGCTGTGATTGGTTGCAGGGAGACAGCTGTCAATCAGCGTGGGGGGCGGGTCTTACTGCAACCAATCATAGGCGCTAGTGGGTTGGGGAAGCAGTGAATACGAGATGGAATAATGAGCGGCCGGCATTTTCAAAAGCAGGGGAAGCCGCCAGAGCAGTGTGATAGCTGTGCAGCGCCGCACCGGTGATCAGTGAGTATGAGAGAGGGAGTGAAAGAGAGAGCGCGACCTAGAGACAGAGAGAGAGAGAGCGCGACCTAGAGACAGAGAGAGAGAGAGCGCGACCTAGAGACAGAGAGAGAGAGAGCGCGACCTAGAGACAGAGAGAGAGAGAGCGCGACCTAGAGACAGAGAGAGAGAGCGCGACCTAGAGACAGAGAGAGAGAGCGCGACCTAGAGACAGAGAGAGAGAGCGCGACCTAGAGACAGAGAGAGAGAGCGCGACCTAGAGACAGAGAGAGAGAGCGCGACCTAGAGACAGAGAGAGAGAGCGCGACCTAGAGACAGAGAGAGAGAGCGCGACCTAGAGACAGAGAGAGAGAGCGCGACCTAGAGACAGAGAGAGAGAGCGCGACCTAGAGACAGAGAGAGAGAGCGCGACCTAGAGACAGAGAGAGAGAGCGCGACCTAGAGACAGAGAGAGAGAGAGCGCGACCTAGAGACAGAGAGAGAGAGAGCGCGACCTAGAGACAGAGAGAGAGAGAGCGCGACCTAGAGACAGAGAGAGAGAGCGCGACCTAGAGACAGAGAGAGAGAGCGCGACCTAGAGACAGAGAGAGAGAGCGCGACCTAGAGACAGAGAGAGAGAGAGCGCGACCTAGAGACAGAGAGAGAGAGAGCGCGACCTAGAGACAGAGAGAGAGAGAGCGCGACCTAGAGACAGAGAGAGAGAGAGCGCGACCTAGAGACAGAGAGAGAGAGCGCGACCTAGAGACAGAGAGAGAGAGAGCGCGACCTAGAGACAGAGAGAGAGAGAGCGCGACCTAGAGACAGAGAGAGAGAGCGCGACCTAGAGACAGAGAGAGAGAGCGCGACCTAGAGACAGAGAGAGAGAGCGCGACCTAGAGACAGAGAGAGAGAGCGCGACCTAGAGACAGAGAGAGAGAGAGCGCGACCTAGAGACAGAGAGAGAGAGAGCGCGACCTAGAGACAGAGAGAGAGAGAGCGCGACCTAGAGACAGAGAGAGAGAGAGCGCGACCTAGAGACACTGGACACTGAAGGAGCAGGACACTGTAAGATGAGCTCCTGATTCAACCAGAGTTTATACCTTATAATGAGCAGATTGGAGGACATAATACGGAAATCTACAGATATGACGGAGTACTAAGCACACTGGACAAACATTTTAAGGATTTTAAGCAATGACAAGAAAAATCACAAGAAAAATTAATACACAGATGGAAAAGGAGGACAAGATTGCCTAGTGGAAACCCAGCAAACAGACCACCATCAAACCCTACCAGCACAGCGCATCCCCAAGGTAAGGGCTCCATGCCAATACACTGCTAAAATAAGAATTGATCGTATATTACGCATTAGAAAATATAGAAGAAAGCCCTTTAAAATGAAACAACACGGGGATAGCACTGTAGTCAATGCAGGAGACCTGGAGAAGGCAACTGGAGCTAGCAGGGGGTCTGACACATTAGAGATAACCTTCCCTGAGAATGCCAAATCCAAGAAAGCTAGAAAAGCCATAAAACTAGACTCTATGAAGAAAAACCCAGAGACACTACTAATAGACTTTAATGAACAGGGGGAAAAAACAAATCTGTTATTCTACTCAGGGCACCGTGAAGCCTGGGACCAGACTCTCAGCAAACATTACAAGAACATCAAAAAACGGGGCATTAGCAGGGGCAAACAAATTAGAGTACAGGATGAGGAGGACCCTGAGACCTTTAATCTCTCCATAAATATGTATAGCAATGGAACTATCATGGTCCAAGGAACGGAACAAAAAATAGAGGAATTTCATCAACAATTCCCGCACATTAAAAACCAAGTGAAAACCCTAATGAAGGAAGGAAGCATATCCACAAGTGACCAGACCATAGCAGACAGAATCTCCAGCCCCCCCCCAGCCCCATCTACATCTCAATCATCCCAACCCCCCAGGGATATACTCAGAGACTGCTTGGCCCAATTAGAATGCGAGTTTATTCAATTCAAAGAAGAATTTCAAAGAAGCCAAGGTGAGAAAAATGCAAATGACCAACTGAGGGGGGAAATATCAAGTGTGAAAACAGACCTGTGGGAATTGCAAAGGTCACTTCAAAGGCTGCAGGAAGAAAATGCATACCTCAAAGAAGAAATAACCCAGCTAAAATCCTCAATCCTACAACAAAAAACAGAGAGGGCACCTCAAAGTATAAGCACTCCCCCAAAACAAATGCCTGCACCAACTACCCTGGTGCCAGATATATCACAGACCTGCGACAACCTCAGCCAGACGGACTCTACACATAACTCCAGCAATATCAACACAGCCCCACAAGCACAGCATATCAGGGTGTCCAACACCCCTGGACCCAACAACACGAAGGAAACCCCTACCATCAACCCCAGCAATGAAAATGCATCATCACAACAAACAAAGGCAACCAACACTCAGAGACCCAACACACAGAAAACAAATGGCCCAAATAAAACACTGGATCCTGATATAGTCCTAATAATAGACTCAAATGGGAAATACCTGGACACTCAGAGACTGTTTCCGACGGCTCGGGTTACAAAAATTCACTGCTCAACGATCCCACAAGCAGAGGAGGTGATCAGTAACCCATATTTCACCGAGCCCACACACCTCATACTACACACCGGCACAAACGATATCCACCAAAAGACAGTCACAAAGGACCTATCAAAACTCGCACTAGCAGCCCAGCAAAAATTCCCCAGAACCAATATAATCCTGTCTGCCCTGCTTCCAAGGAAAGATGTACACCAACAAATAACCCAGCAAATCAACTCAGAGCTGGCCGCCAGTATTACCTCAGCACCAAACATACAGCTGGCAAGACACCCCGAAATAACGCTCCATCACCTCTATGACGACAAACACCTCAATAAACAAGGAGTCAGCCATCTAGCAAGAGAGCTAAAGGACATGGTTCTAAACAGACCTCCAAGACCACAAGCAAGACACCCACCAAACAGATGGCAGCCCACAGAGACCCCTGGAGAGAGTCCACAGAGATGGCAGAAATACTCAAGACCACATGCCCCAAAATGGCAATACAAAGCAACAGAGGGCAGCAACATGGCAGAAATAAGGACATTGCTCAACACATTGTGCAGCAAACTCTTAGGACACTACTAAAATATGCCACCCAAACCCACCACTAAATCCGGTTATGTCCTATGAAAATCTATCCTTCCTCATTATAAGGTATATCAACTAAATATGACATCCTTAGTTATCAGCAGCTGGAACATTCAAGGATTGAATGCCTCAGCTTTTGGGTCCAAGACAAATGACCCAGACTTCAAACAAAGGCTAAAGAACATTGACATCCAGATCCTCCTGGAGACATGGGCCCGGGCAGAGGAGGAATCTCTCGCACCCATGGGATACAAGGAATTTTCTGTCTCCGCCCAGAAAAACAAGAACACCAAACACGGCCGCTGCTCAGGGGGCATACTAATATGGTACAAGGAGGAGATCCAAGAACATATCAAGGCAATAAAAAGAGGAGAAAGCCATATCTGGATGCAGATAAGCAGCTCCATCCTCACCTCTCAGCAGGACATCTACCTCTGCGCAGCCTACATCCCTCCATCAGAATCCCCATACTATAAGCCGGACATCTACGAGGAACTTCAGAGGGAGGCTGCCCAATTCCAGTCCAAAGGTAAGGTGCTCATCTGTGGAGACCTGAACGCCAGGACAGGTACAGAGAAGGACTACCTGTCACCTGACGGAAACACATACGTCCTGGGAGATGAGCCCTTCTACAGAGACTCAGTACAGACAACAAGAAACAGCTATGACAGAGTGGTGAATAAAAGCGGCAGAAAACTGCTGAACCTGTGCCGGAGCTTGGGGCTGCATATACTGAACGGGCGCACCAGGGGGGACTCATTAGGGAGATTTACACTAAACTCCCACATGGGCAGCAGTGTAGTGGATTATGCCATAACAGACATGGACCCAGCAAACATAAATGCCTTCATAGTCACCCCCGACACCCACATGTCAGACCACAACCAGACACTGCTGTACCTGAGATCCACGGACAAGTCACCCACACATAAGCCCCACTTGAGCGGTCTCCACAATTTGCCACCATCCTTCAAGTGGTCCAAACAGTTAGCCATTGAATACACCAACACGACCAACAGAACAGAGATTAAAGAGCTGCTTGTAAACTTTCACACAAAACCCTATACATCAAACCAGCAAGGGGTCAACCTGGCAGTAAACGACTTTAATAACATCCTATATACCATGGCAGAGCTAGCAGGCCTCAGAAGGACCAACTCCAAGAGACCTACAAATAAACAAGGCCAAAAATGGTTTGATAAAGAATGCAAGGCACTGCGCAACTCCCTAAGGGTAGCCTCAAATCAAAAACACAGAGACCCGGACAACAAGGAGCTAAGAGTGGTCCATGACACCCTACAGAGGCAATACAAGCGAACCCTCAAGGAGAAAAAACAAAAGCACATCTCCCACAAACTGCAGCAGCTCGAAGACTCCCTCCAGGACAACTCATTCTGGGAGACATGGAGCCATATCGGTACAAGTCCCAAGCAAAGCACCCTCCACATTCAAAATGGCAACATCTGGCACAGCTACTTCAAGGGCCTCTACAAGAATATCCCAGAAGACGACCTAACCCCAGAACAAGAGCATATAATGACTAAACTGAGGGACATGGAGGAGACAATCAAGGACTTTCAAAATCCTCTGGACATACCAATCAGTGTGCTGGAAATAAAAGACAGAATCAAACTGCTAAAATGTAAGAAGGCCGCGGGCAGTGATGGCATCCTGCCAGAGATGATCAAATGCAGTTCCCCAGAAATACATGCAGCACTGGCAAAACTATTCACCCACGTCCTGAGTGCCGGCTACTTCCCTCAAAGCTGGAATCAAGGTCTCATAACGCCCATCTACAAGGATGGAGACCGATATGACCCAGCAAACTACAGAGGGATCTGTGTCAACAGTATTCTGGGAAAACTGTTTAACAGCATCATTAATAAAAGGATTATCGCCTTCCTCACCCAGGGTGATGTCCTCAGCAGAAGCCAAGCTGGGTTCATGCCAAACCACCGCACCACGGACCACATTTACACCCTGCAAAGCCTCATCAAGACCCACGTCCACGACAAAAAACAGGGGAAAATATTTGCATGTTTCGTGGACTTCAAAAAGGCCTTTGACTCAGTGTGGCATCCAGGCCTGTTCCTGAAACTTCTGGAGAGCGGAATAGGTGGCAGAACCTACGACGTGATCAAGAGCTCATACACTGAGAACCGGTGCAGCGTGAAGGTGAACGGGAAGAGGACGGCTTTCTTCCGACAGGGCCGTGGGGTCAGACAGGGCTGCAGCCTGAGTCCAACTCTATTCAACATCTATATAAATGGACTAGCAGCAGCTCTAGAGTCCTCCCCCACTCCTGGCCTCAGTCTGCATGACCAAGAGGTGAAGTTCCTGCTGTACGCAGATGACCTCCTGCTACTCTCCCCAACCGAGAAAGGCCTCCAAGATAGCCTGGCAGTGCTGGAAACATTCAGCACCACATGGGCGCTTCCCATCAACCAAAAGAAGACCAAAGTCATGGTGTTTCAGAAGAGGAACCAGAACAAAATAAACACTCCCTCCTTCACATTAAATGGCTCCACGCTGGAGAAAACCAGCAGCTATACCTACCTCGGTCTGGAGCTAAGCAATAACGGGAGCCTCAAGCAAGCAGCAGAAGCCCTGAAAGGAAAAGCATGCAGAACCTTCTATGCCATCAGAAGACAACTGTACCACCTCAAACCACCTGTGAGAGTCTGGCTCAAGATATTTGACAGCGTCATCACCCCTATACTGTTATATGGCAGCGAGGTATGGGGCCCAGTGACCTACCCAGACCACACAAAGTGGGATTCCAGCCCTACCGAAGTCTTCCACATGGAGTTCTGTAAATATCTCCTCCAAGTCCATCGCAGCACCTCAAACATAGCCTGTCGGGCAGAGCTGGGCCGATTCCCCTTATGGTTCACTATACACAAGAGGGCGCTATCACACCAGGCGCACATACAGAACAGCAACCCCAGCTCCTACCATCATAAAGCCCTGCTGAGCCGGAGCCCAGAGCAAGCCAAGAACTGCGGCAACCAAAGTCAGCAACACACCCTGACAAAAGCCCAAATAAAAGAGATCTCAGAGAGCCGCAAGATGCAATACATAGAGGACTGGAAGAGTGAATTAGAGAACTCCCAGAAACTCACCATCTACCGGTCACTGCGGAGGGACTACACTCTGGCCCCATATCTGGAAAGGCTACGCCACCCCAAAGACAGGCAGACCCTGAGTCTGTACAGACTGAGTGCCCACAGCCTAGAGGTGGAAACAGGGCGGCACCGACAGACATACAAGCCGCGAGAGAACAGACTGTGCCACCACTGCCAGCAGGGGGCTCTGGAGGACGAGACGCATTTCCTACTGCACTGTGACAAATACTCAGCAGTGAGGGCCTCCCACTTCCAGAAATTTACCACCCATAGCCCGGGCTTTCCATCCATGGATGAGGACATGAAACTCCGCAACCTACTGGGGGAAGAGGAATCAATGGTGGAGATCGCCGCCCAATATGTCACCACATGTCATAAGCTGAGGGGAACCTAAGACCCCTAAATGGACTGTCAGAGCCCAAATTGTGCCTCCCAACTCCCCATAACCCTGATCCCCTCCCACCTTACTTACTGTATTACTCTTGCTTTGGCAACACTAACTGCATTTTGGTCCTGCCAATAAAGCATATTTGAATTTGAATTTGAATTTGAATTTGAGAGAGAGCGCGACCTAGAGACAGAGAGAGAGACCGACCGCGACCTAGAGACAGAGAGAGAGACCGACCGCGACCTAGAGACAGAGAGAGAGACCGACCGACCTAGAGACAGAGAGAGAGACCGACCGACCTAGAGACAGAGAGAGAGACCGACCGACCTAGAGACAGAGAGAGAGACCGACCGACCTAGAGACAGAGAGAGAGACCGACCGACCTAGAGACAGAGAGAGAGACCGACCGACCTAGAGACAGAGAGAGAGACCGACCGACCTAGAGACAGAGAGAGAGAGAGAGCGACCTAGAGACAGAGAGAGAGCGACCTAGAGACAGAGAGAGAGCGACCTAGAGACAGAGAGAGAGCGACCTAGAGAGAGAGAGAGCGACCTAGAGAGAGAGAGAGAGCGACCTAGAGAGAGAGAGAGAGCGACCTAGAGAGAGAGAGAGAGCGACCTAGAGAGAGAGAGAGCGACCTAGAGAGAGAGAGAGCGACCTAGAGAGAGAGAGCGACCTAGAGAGAGAGAGAGCGACCTAGAGAGAGAGAGAGCGACCTAGAGAGAGAGAGAGAGCGACCTAGAGAGAGAGAGAGCGACCTAGAGAGAGAGAGAGCGACCTAGAGAGAGAGAGCGACCTAGAGAGAGAGAGAGCGACCTAGAGAGAGAGAGAGCGACCTAGAGAGAGAGAGAGCGACCTAGAGAGAGAGAGAGCGACCTAGAGAGAGAGAGAGCGACCTAGAGAGAGAGAGAGCGACCTAGAGAGAGAGAGAGCGACCTAGAGAGAGAGAGCGACCTAGAGAGAGAGAGCGACCTAGAGAGAGAGAGAGAGAGCGACCTAGAGAGAGAGAGAGCGACCTAGAGAGAGAGAGCGACCTAGAGAGAGAGAGAGCGACCTAGAGAGAGAGAGAGCGACCTAGAGAGAGAGAGCGACCTAGAGAGAGAGAGAGCGACCTAGAGAGAGAGAGCGACCTAGAGAGAGAGAGAGCGACCTAGAGAGAGAGAGAGCGACCTAGAGAGAGAGAGAGCGACCTAGAGAGAGAGAGAGCGACCTAGAGAGAGAGAGAGCGACCTAGAGAGAGAGAGAGAGAGCGACCTAGAGAGAGAGAGAGCGACCTAGAGAGAGAGAGAGCGACCTAGAGAGAGAGAGAGCGACCTAGAGAGAGAGAGAGCGACCTAGAGAGAGAGCGACCTAGAGAGAGCGACAGAGAGAGAGCGACCTAGAGAGAGCGACCTAGAGACAGAGAGAGCGACCTAGAGACAGAGAGAGAGAGCGACCTAGAGACAGAGAGAGAGAGCGACCTAGAGACAGAGAGCGACCTAGAGACAGAGAGCGACCTAGAGACAGAGAGCGACCTAGAGACAGAGAGCGACCTAGAGACAGAGAGAGAGAGCGACCTAGAGACAGAGAGAGAGAGCGACTTAGAGACAGAGAGAGAGAGCGACCTAGAGACAGAGAGAGAGAGCGACCTAGAGACAGAGAGAGACCGACCTAGAGACAGAGAGAGAGACCGACCTAGAGACAGAGAGAGACCGACCTAGAGACAGAGAGAGACCGACCTAGAGAGAGACCGACCTAGAGAGAGAGAGAGAGAGACCGACCTAGAGAGAGAGAGAGAGAGAGACCGACCTAGAGAGAGAGAGAGAGACCGACCTAGAGAGAGAGAGAGACCGACCTAGAGAGAGAGACCGACCTAGAGAGAGAGTGAGAGACCGACCTAGAGAGAGAGTGAGAGACCGACCTAGAGAGAGAGAGAGAGAGAGAGAGAGAGAGAGAGAGACCGACCTAGAGAGAGAGAGACCGACCTAGAGAGAGAGAGACCGACCTAGAGAGAGAGAGACCGACCTAGAGAGAGAGAGACCGACCTAGGGAGAGAGAGACCGACCTAGAGAGAGAGAGACCGACCTAGAGAGAGAGAGACCGACCTAGAGAGAGAGAGACCAACCTAGAGAGAGAGAGACCGACCTAGAGAGAGACCGACCTAGAGAGAGACCGACCTAGAGAGAGAGCGACACCAACAGAGAGGCCAGAAATGAATTTACATCTCATCTGAGCATGCTCAGATTAAAAATTCGGATCCATCACTGGAAAGCTTTTTTTGCCACATTCTGACGGATCCGGCGTCCATAGGCTTTTATCAACCAACACGCCGCACCGCGCTGAAACCGGACAAAGACAAAAAACGTCCGAGTGTGCGTCCTTTCCGGCAGCCGGACCAGCAAATTTCGCTGGATCCGGCGCACGCCGGATGAAACGCGACGCCATGCGGCTCAATCCGGTGCTAATAAAAGTATATGTGGAAGAAAACCGATCTGGTGACAACAGATGCCAGATCAGTTTTGTCCACAATTCGCCAGATTGTGCCTGACGACGAAAACCAGTTGTGTGAAAGCAGCCTAATAGAATCATGATGCAAACTGCATATCTGGGGTTCTGAAAATAAATGAATGAATATTCCTAAGTGAAAATTGTTATTTAATTATCTAAAAGGTGACCACTAGGTGTCATGTATGTCCATAGCCTTGAGACTTTTTTGTATACAACTATCTTTAATGAAATTGTTTAACTTGTTAGAAAAACAAATAACTATGCCTTTATTGTTTTATGGTTTGTTTGTTTTTTTGAATAGTGAAAAGACTTCAAGTAAAGAGATATTCCATTATTAATGTGAGCTCCTTTTATTTGTCCTAACTATTCCTAACTTACACTTTCCTAAAATACTTCTGCTACCTACCCTGCGGCGGCTCCTATATTCCAATGTTGATGTTTTGGCTTTGATCTTTCCAGTCTGGAGACCAGAAACGAATCAACTGATCAGGGCACATCACTGATGGGAGAGAGCAATCTGGGCATGCATGGCCAGATCACACTTCCCAGTGTGCTCAGCCTGCTTTACAGTGCAGTGCTTTCATGTGACAAGTGCTGCAATGTGCCGATCCTTAGATAGTTTATCACTGTGACCCTGTGATCTTCACACTGCAGTGCTTGTCACATCGAAGCACCGCACTGTAAAGCAGGCTGAGAGGAGAGTAAAATGTAATGTGGGCATGTGTGTCCAGACCGTTGTCACTCAAAGAGGCAGCCCCAATTGCGGTCTGCAGCCAGAAGGATCAAAGCAAGAAACATCAATAACTGTAGACTCAGAGAGATCAGCTTACAGGAGCAGGGTAGGCAGCAGATGTATATTAGGAAAGGATTAGTTAGAAATCGATAGGACAAATGAAAGGGGATCACATTAGTAGTGGAAAACTCCTTTAACAATAGATATCCTTTAAATTATAATAACTAATCTCGAATATTCATCTCTTTCAAAGTAAGGCCTGCAAAAAAAGATGTAAATTCCAGACAGTTGGCTCATCTTCAAAGTTTATACAGACAAGGCATATCCATTATAATATACTTGTATGAAATTGTGCCATTCCTGTTGTAACTCCGAAAAAAATAAATAAAAAAAAATGCATGCATAAATTGACAACTTGGCATTACCTTGTCAAAAGTGTGTCCCAGAACAGTCTAGCATTGATTGGACAGTGGTAACACCCCCAAATTGGTAACCCTCCCCCCAGATGTCAATTTATTATTAGTTTTGTAAATTGGAAGAAAAGGGGAACAACATAATGCACAGTTCTATAAAACATAATCCAGCAAAGCTAGTTCTTTAGGAAAATGTGATTACTAAGACATTAGGGCCCATGGCTATAGGTCTATTAGTAGTGTTTGTCAATCTGGAATGAAAGATCCTTATTGATCTTGATGAATCGCATTATACTTCGATGGCAGAGGTGTCCAAGTGCCATATTGAAAATGCATATATGTACTTGGACAGCATTCACTGTAAAGTTCATTAAAATCAATGATATCTATGATGTTAGCAGCATATAGAGAAGGAGCTGAACAGATTGATATAGAAACGTGTCCTTTCTTACCTTTTCTCTTGACTCCCAGGATGAGTGGCACAAGATAACAAGCTTTGGGGAAAAAATAAAAAATGCTCGCATTACTTTTCCAGGCATTTTCAGTAAAACAAAAATTTGTTTTTCAAAGTTGGTCAACTCTGTTGCTTCCTGCTGGGATATCCCGAGCCAAGAGGAAAGTTATGCATTAACATTTCTATATACAACCCCTGGCAAAAATTATGGACTCACCTGGCTCTGACAATGTTCATTCAGTTGTTTACTTTTGTTTAGAAGAAAAAAAAAAAAGCAGATCACAGACATGGCACCAAACTAAAGTCATTTGAAATTACAACTTTCTGGCTTTAAGAAACACAAAAAAAAATCATGAAAACATAATGTGCTAGGCAGTAACGTTTACTTTTCAAGACCAAACAAGGGGAAAAAATTATGGAATCACTCAATTATGAGGAAAAATTATGGAATCAGCCTGTAAATTTTCATTCCCAAAACTAACACCTGCATCAAATAAGATCTGCTCGTTAGTCTGCATCTAAAAAGGAGTAATCACACCTTGGAGATCTGTTACACCAAGTGGACTAACATGAAACATGGCTCCAACGCGAGAGATGTCAATTGAAACAAAAGGAGAGGATTATCAAACTCTTGAGAGGGTAAATCATGACGCAATGTTGCAAAAGATGTTGGTTGTTCAAAGTCAGCTGTATCTAAAATCTGGACCAAATACAAACAACATGGGAAGGTTGTTAAAGGCAAACATACTGGTAGATCAAGGAAGACATCAAAGCATCAAGACAGGAAACTTAAGGCAATATGTCTCCAAAACAGGAAATGCACAACAAAACAAATGAGGAATGAATGGGAGGAAACTGGAGTCAATGTCTGTGACCGAACTGTAAGAAACCGCCTAAAGGAAATGGGATTTACATATAGAAAAACTAAAGAATAAAAAGATGACTGCCTGAAGAGAACATGTAAAATTTCCACAGCCATTGATGATATGGGGCTGCATGTCAGGCAAAGTCACTGGGGAAATGGCTGTCATTACATCTTCAATAAATGCCCAAGTTTACATTCAAATGTTGTACTTTTTTCTTATTTCATCAATTGAAAGACTGTTTGGGGATGATGAAATCCTTTATCAAGATGATAATGCATCCTGCCATAGAGCAAAAACTATAAACATTCCTTGAAAGAAGACACATAAGTTCAATGACATGGCCTTCAAATAGTCCGGATCTCAATCCAATTGAAAATCTTTGGTGGAAGTTGAAGAAAATGGTCCATGACAAGGCTCCAACCTGCAAAGCTGATCTGGCAACAGCAATCAGAGAAAGTTGGAGCCATATTGATGAAGAGTACTGTTTGTCACTCATTAAGTCCATGTCTCAGAGACTGCAAGCGGTTATAAAAGCCAGAGGTGGTGCAACAATATACTAGTGATGTATTGGAGTGTTCTTTTGTTTTTCATGATTCCATAATTTTTTTCCTCATAATTGAGGGACTCCATAATTTATTCCCCCTGTTTGGTCTTGAAAAGTAAACAGTTACTGGCTAGCACATTATGTTTTCATGATTTTTTTTTTAGTGTTTCTTAAAGCCAGAAAGTTGACATTTGAAATCACTTTAGCTTTGTGCCATGTCTGTGATCCGCTTTCTTTAAACAAAAGTAAACTGAATGAACATCCTCAGAGCCAGGTGAGCCCATAATTTTTGCCAGGGGTTGTAGGTTATTATTGAAAAATGATTGGATATAAATCGTGTTTAACTGACCTAAATCCCTGCCCTCTCCAAAAAGAGTCCAGTGGATGGAGGTGTTCAATAATAGACTGTGCTCTTTCCCCGTATTTCTGATTGAGAGTAGTTTTGCCTACTGGACTCAATACCAGAATAAGGAGGGATTAAGAATATAAAAATACAGCGTATACTGAATCCCTCCCCATTAAGGACCAATCTGCTCAGCTCCTTCTGGTTTGCAGCTTCATTGTCGGACACATTTAGAATCCTTTCAAACACAATTTTATAATCCTGACACTGGTTTTTAATTGTTATGTAACTAGATAAAAAACACAGCTGAAACAAAGGATATGTATAAAAAAATCACAAGTTTATTTAAATATTCTACACACACTGGTAATAAGGCAAAGGATACAGACTGTACAGTGTTATAAAACTACATGTATTCTGAAAAAGTTCACTACTCTAAAGTTAAAACAATAAAAAGTTAAAAGTAAAAAAAAAATATTCAAATTAAAACTAAACCTAACAATAGAACTGATTACATAATCCGCATGAAAACACAGGCGAGTGGCAGCGACTTTACATTAAAGCTAATTAATCATCATTTGGCAGATATTTCTGACTTCACAGCTGTTACAAAAATCTTAAAAGGGAATCTGTCAGCAGGTTTTTGATATGTAATCTAAAGAAAGGAAGGAGATGGGGGCTGAGACAGAATTCAACATGACATTTATTACGCTGTTTACTTACAATGAAGGTTTGATCACCAAATCATCACTGCCAGGACTACAGCTCTAGACCGACCACACCCCCTCCTCTGATAAGCAGCTCACTGTCACTAGACAATGTACACAGACAGCAGATGTAGGTGGGGTTAGCTTTCTGAGCTTTACTACATTTAAAAACTCTGTGTTACAACTACTGTACCTAGTAAACTTAAGTAATCCATTGCTGGAATCAGTGTGTCTTTTCCTACATTATGCTGCTCTCAGATGAGGTAGCAAAAACCTGGTGATCGACTCCCTTTAATCTATATGAATGGAGCATAAGAGACATTAAGTTCTATATAAATTAAGTACTATTTATTGGGGTTTATTGGAAATTTAGCTAATCAACAGCTCCAAAGAAAGTTCACAGAAGAATAATTCCACTACCATATGCTAATCAGCCTACAAACAATCTCCTGGGTGTGTCTGGCCAATATAAGGCTGTTTTCACATCAGCGGTATTCTGCCGCACTGCTGGATCCTGGACAAATGCGGTACAGTTCAATACAGTTCACTGGCATCGTGGCAAGATCCAGTCACATGCTGTCACATGACCGCATGTGACCGGAGCTTGCCGCGATGCCAGTGAACTGTACTGCAATTGTATCCGGCAGTATACCGCTAATGTGAAACCAGCCTAAGACGCCTGTGAATCAGTCAAAAAGCCCTTCTTTCGTTAACCAATATTGATGAAGTCACAGTCATCTGCTCAAAATCTCAGGCTTGTACCACACACCATAGGAACATACAAGCCACCTCTTGAATCGGTTATAAGCCAGCCTCTCTGCCTAAAATTGACAGTGATAAAGTCACATCATCTACACGACATCTCCCCCTTTGGTGGTCCAGCATATGACCAGGACATGTGAAGTTTAATATGACCTGGTTTGGGCAGAGGATCTTTCTTTTGTGTATGCCCCAGTTCTAATGTTACTTCTGGGTCAACTGTGGGGCTACCCATTACTGTACAATCTATGCCTCTCAAAGTGCCCTCTGTTTTTTAACAGATGCTGCACTCCATTGTTGAAACTAGTTACTCATGGGGGACATGGAAATAGCATGAATATAAAGGCCCCGTTACACGCTTCAATTTATCTGACGATAGGTCGTCGGGGTCACGTTATCGTGACGTACTTCCGACGTCGTTAGCGACGTCATTGCGTGTGACAACTACGTGCGACTCCGAACGATCTTAAAAATAGCGAAAATCGTTGATCGTTGACACGTCGTTCAGTTTCAAATATTGTTCGTTCTTTCGAACACAGCAGACATATTGCTACGCTTGGCACCCTGCCAACGACGAACAGCATTGTTAGTGCATCCGTCATCAGCGACATACGCCTCTGTCGTTGCCGGAATCGTTGGGAGGAATGCTGTGTGACGGTGTCCACACGACCGCCTTGGTCAAACAATATATCGCTGAACGATGTAGCGTCCTTTGTGAGATGGGTAAGTGTGACCGCTAAAAAATGACCTATGAGCGATCTCGGCAAATCGTAGCAACGATCTGGGCGTGTCACATCGCTAACGAGATCGCTAGGGATATCGTTGTGTGTAAAGCGGCCTTAAGGGTAGTAGTTGATCCTAGTCTACACAGTGCAAGCTCTGGGACTTCAAGCACTACATGGATGACATCAACCATTGTCAATTAAAGGGGTTGTCCACTACAATCTGCTTGTCCCCATTAAAATAAAAAACACACTTATTCGCCTATCTTGCCGACACTTGCTCTCCAGCAGCTCACAACACTTTGAAATGTCACATGAGCACCGCGCCAAGTCAACAATGGGTTCACCCTCCCCGCGTTCGGATGAAATAAACATCAAGAGGAAGTCAAAGCAGTGGCTGGCCACTCACTTCCTACTGATGTGTGATTTGTCCGAAGGCGGGGAGAGAACCCAGCGCTGACTGGGCACGGGGCTCGCGTGATGTAACAAAGTCTCGTGAGCCCCCAAAGAAAGAATGCAGACACTGTCGAAACAGCGCCAGCACGGGAGGACAGAATAAGGGTTTCTATTTTAAGAGGGGCAAATCTGGTGAATAAGAAGGGGTGGACAACCCATTTAAAAGGAAGAGGGGTTGAATATCAGCTTCCTGCATGGTCTAGACACATTCAGTGGCCTTGTGTATGCCAATTAGTATATGGCATGGGAGTTCTAGCTTCTTCTAAATGTTTGGGAACAGATATTGGTGGCAGTGGTTTAGAAGGACGACATCTTATGAAAGGTTATCTTTGAAGTCGATTCAGTAGCTTATATTTATAGACAAGTGTGAACATAGCCTAAAGGCCTTGTGCCCGCAGGGCTTTTTTCATGTTTTTTTTTTTTAATCAAAAGCAATGAAAAATCATCCCAGCAGTGTCTGAGAACCGTGACTTGCTGTACCCTTGTTGCTTCTTTTTTTTCCTTGCTTTTTTTTTTTGTTTTGTTACTGAAAAAAAGAACATGTCAATTGTTTCTGCATTTTTCTCTCAGATAAAGCATGTTTTCGCAGGAAAAAAAGCAGCTTTTTTTCCTTTTTATGCTTTATGTTGCTGAAAAAAAAAAGCAACGTGGGCACGCGTTGGCCAAAAAGGTCATTCATATATTTAAATAGTTTAGCAGCATCTACAATTTGGTGAAGGTTTAGAATTTGGTGTAGGTAAATCACACTTGAAAAAGAAAAAAAAAAAAAATATTTTTACACATTTGTTTAACCTTTTGATAATTTGTAACAATATTTACAGGTTTTAATGGATAGAATGAAGTGTAAAGTAAAATACACTGTTCCAAATTATGCAAAAAATATTTTTTCATATTTTCCTAAATTAAATTTTATGAATTGCAGTCAGTTATTTTCCAGTCATCTACTATTCGAGTATAATTGAAATGTTTTTGATCAAACTGCCTATGAAAACAGTATATTTTTAAAAATAATAAACACTCAAAATGCATGTTCCAAATTATTATGCACAGCAGAGTTTTCAACCTTTTTATTTTAATTTTGAAAAACAATATGGTCAATTGTGAAATTATAAGCATTATTAGCTTATTACAAAATTAAATCAAACAGTTAAGTCAAAACTTAATTCTAGATGATGTTACATTTGCACATAGGAACCCTTGTTCAAAAGAAGCTTCTGAACTCTGTCGTTCACTGAATTTGTCAGTTTTTGGATGTTTTGTGCTTCAATTGTTTTGCATGTGGACAGAATACCCTCCCAGAGCTGTTGCTTAGATATGAACTGCCTCCCGCCAACATAGACACTCCTTTTGATGATGCTCCAGAGGTTCTCAATGGGGTTGAGGTCAGGGGAAGATGGTGGCCACACCATAAGTTTGTCCTCTTTTATGCTCATAGCAGACAGAGATTCAGATGTGTTATTTGCAGCATGAGACAGTGCATTATCATGCATGAAAATGATCTTGCTGCAGAATGCACGGTTCTTCCTCCTGAACCATGGCAGGAAGTGCTGTTTTAGAAACTCCACATAGATTATGGAGTTAATCTTTACCACTTCAGGGATCCTAAAGGGGCCAACAATCTCTCTCCCCATGATTCCAGCCCAAAACATTACTCCACCTCCTGCTTGTTAGCGCCTTAGCCATGTTTTCATGGGGTGTCCATCAACCAGCCATCCTCCACTCCATCCATCTGGACCATCGAGCGTTGCACGGCACTCATCGGTGAACAAAACAGTTTGGAAGTCAGTCTTCATGTATCGTTTGGCCCACTGGAGTCGGTCGACAGGATGGCTTACGCACAGCTGCAAACCTCTGAAGGACAATGCATCTTGTTGTTCGGGGGACGTTGGGAGGCACCAGCAGCTTCAAAAACTTGTTTGCTGCTATGACAAGGCATTGTAGCAGCTGCTCTTTTAACCTCACGCAATTGCCTGTTGGAAAGAGTCCTCAATCTCTCCTTATCAGCACGCACACGTGTTTGCTGTGAATCAGCTACATACTTCTTGATTGTGCAATAATCACGATGAAGTGTCTTGGCCATGTTGATTGTAGTCATGCCTTGACCTAAATACTCCACAATTTGTTGCTTCTCAGCAGCCGACACATCCTTTATCTTTCCCATTTTGGCAAAAAATGTAGGCTGCTTAATAATGTGGAACAGCCTTCTTCAGTAGTCTTGCCTATATTTGGACACACCTGCCAAACTAATGTGTACAGGAATCTGCAATTGCTTTCAGTGATATAAAGAGCCCTGACACACATCACCAGCAATGAGTTTAAATGACAAACAAAAAATTTCTAATCTTATCACTCCAAAACTCTTTTTGCATAATAATTTGGAACACAGTGTACATCTAGCAGGTATATAAACCAAAAAAAATTACCTACGACTAGCCTAGAAAAACAAAAAAAAAAAAAACAGTTTCTGAAAAGATATGGCTGGAGATGACTTTTACAAGATACTGTATACCAGTAGTATGTAAGCTAAAAAAAATAAAATAAAAATAAAACAATGATTCATAATGCTAATTACTAAATTATAATACAAAAATTATGTTCTTTAGTAATAATGTATAAAAACATAGAACAGCTGGACGCAATGAACGTAAATCTATGCTGCAGGGGGTGGCCTAGGGAAAATATCACTGTCCTCCCCCCTCTGGCAGCAGTATAAATAGTTCCATCATACCCCACTCCCCAAAGAGCGGAGGAGTCTTACCTGTACTGAAATGCTACTGCTGCAGAGCAGGGCACAAAGCAAATCACCGGTGTAATAAATGATTATATATACACAGTACAGACCAAAGGTTTGGACACACCTTCTCATATCTAGAACAACTGTTAAGAGGAGACTTTGAGCAGCAGGTCTTCATGGTAAAATAGCGGCTAGGAAACCACTGCTAAGGACAGGCAAGAAGCAGAAGAGACTTGTTTGGGCTAAAGAACACAAGGAATGAACATTAGACCAGTGGAAATCTGTGCTTTGGTCTGATGAGTCCAAATTTGAGATCTTTGGATACAACCACCTTGTCTTTGTAGAAAAGGTGAACGGATGGACTCTACATGCCTGGTTCCCACCGTGAAGCATTGAGGAGGAGGTGTGATGGTGTGGGGGTGCTTTGCTGGTGACACTGTTGTGGATTTATTCAAAATTGAAGGCATACTGAACCAGAATGGCTACCACAGCATCTTGCAGCGGCATGCTAATCCATCCGGTTTGCATTTAGTTAGACCATCATTTAATTTTCAACAGGACAATGACCCCAAACACACCTCCAGGCTGTGTAAGGGCTATTTGACTACGAAGGTGAGTAATGGGGTGCTACACCAGATGACCTGGCCTCCACAGTCACCAGACCTGAACCCAATCGAGATGGTTTGGGGTGAGCTGGACCGCAGAGTGAAGGCAAAAGGGCCAACAAGTGCTAAGCATTTCTGGGAACTCCTTCAAGACTGTTGGAAAACCATTTCCGGTGACTACCTCTTGAAGATCATCAAGAGAATGCCAAGAGTGTGCAAAGCAGTAATCAAAGCAAAAGGTGGCTACTTTGAAGAACCTAGAATATAAGACATATTTTCAGTTGTTTCACACTTTAAGTATTTTATTCCACATGTTTTAATTCATAGTTTTGATGCCTTCAATGTGAATCTACAATTTTCAGAGTCCTGAAAATAAAGAAAACTCTTTGAATGAGAAGATGTGTCCAAACGTTTGGTCTGTACTGTATATATATAAGTACTGCACAAAAGTTTTAGGCGGGTGTTGAAAAAATGCGGCAAAGTAAGAATGCTTTTAAAGTTAGAAGTGTTAATAGTTTGTTTTAATCAAATTAATGAAATGTGACGTGAACGAACAAAAGAGAAATCTAAATCAATAATGTTTGGTGTGACCGCCATGTACCTTCAAAATAATATCAATTCTAGGTACAAAGTCAAGGATGTTGTAGGATTATAGTCAGGTGCATGAATAACCAAAATATACGAAACAGGTAAAAATGATCATTTTTATTTGTTACTGAAACAAACAAGCTATGATAATGTGAAAAAGTTTCATGTCACAGGGCATAACCATAGCAAGACTGAGCACAGCGACAAGATACAGGGACGTTATACTGCATCAGCAAGCTTTCTCCCAGGTAACGATTTCAAGACTAGGGTTTCAAAATGAATTGTTCAAGCTCTTTTTAAGAAGCACCAAGACATTTTCAACGCTGAAGACTGTAGATGCAGTGAAGAGCCAAGGAAACAACGCAGGATAAAAACAAAGCAATCATCCTTACTTTGCATTCACAACCAGAAGAGGTCCAGCCGTGCCATCACCTCAGAAAAGGCTGCAATTAGAGGAACCCAGGTATTCCTATCTATTGTTCCATGAGGTCTGTCAAGAAGTGGTCTTCATGGAAGAATTGCAGCCAAACAATCATACAGTGGGGAAAAAAAAAGTATTTAGTCAGCCACCAATTGTGCAAGTTCTCCCACTTAAAAAGATGAGAGAGGCCTGTAATTGACATCATAGGTAAACCACAACTATGAGAGACAACATGAGAAAACAAATCCAGAGAATCACTTGTCTGGTTTGGCAAGATTTTTTTTTTTTTTGCAAATTGTCCCTTTGCAGAGAAACAGCTCCAAAGCATGATGTTGCTACCCGCATGCCTCACAGTGGGCATGGTGTTCTTTGGTTGCAACTCAGCATTCTGTCTCCTCCAAACACGACGAGTTTCTACCAAACAGTTCAACTTTGGTTTCATCAGACTATATGACATTCTCCCAATACTCTTCTGGATAATCTAAATGCTCTCTAGCAAACTTCAGATGGGCCCGGACATGTCCTGGCTTAAGCAGGGGAACACGTCTGGCACTGCAGGATCTGAGTCCCTGGCGGCATAGTGTGTTACTGAGGATAGCCTTTGTTATGGTGGTCCCAGCTCTATGCAGGTCATTCACTAGGTCCCCCCATGTGGTTCTAGGATTTTTGCTCACATTGTTGTGATCATTTTGACCCCATGGGGTGAGCTCTTGCGTGGAGAGCCCTAGATCGAAGGAGATTATCAGTGGTCTTATATGTCTTCCATTTTCTTATTATTGCTCCCACAGTTTATTTCATCACACCAAGCTGCTTGCCTATTGCAGATTCAGTCTTCCCAGCCTGGTGCAGGGCTACAATTTGGTTTCTGGTGTCCTTCGACAGATCGTTGGTCTTCACCATAGTGGAGTTTGGAGTGTGACTGTTTGAGGTTGTAGACAGGCGTCTTTTATACTGATAAGGTCAAATAGTTGCGATTACTACAGGTAATGAGTGGAGGACAGAGGAGCCTCTTAAGCAAGAAGTTACAGGTCTGTGAGCCAGAAAAGTTGCATGTTTTTAGATGACTAAATACTTATTTTACACCATAATTTGCAAAAAATAACCTTGCCAAAATCAGACAAGGTGATTTTCAGGATTTGTTTTCTCATTTTGTCGCTCATAGTTGTGGTCTAGCTATGATGTCAATCACAGGTCTCATCTTTTTAAGTGTGAGAACTTGCACACTTGGTGGCTGAATAAATACTTTTTTCTCTGCTGCAGATCTAGCAGTTATACAGAGCTCATGAATATGCTGGACTACCTGCAGCACGCCAAGTAGTTCTCTAATGATAATTACTACTGATTAAACAGTGAGCAGCCTAGTAAGTGACACATCGCTGGAATCAGGATCTCTACCCCTACATTATGCTACTCCAGATTAGATGGCAAAAACCTGGTGACAAATTCCCTTTAAAATCTGGCTGTAAAATAAGGCAGTTTGTTTGCTGAAAGACTGGAGAGATACAATACATGATTGTCTGCTAACAACAGTGATGCATCATGTGGCTGCTGATGGTCGGAGGTTCAGGATCAGATGAAGATGGTAGGAGGGGTGGGGAATGACGTGTTACCGGGCGAAGTGCGTTAAATCCCGCTGTTAACATTAGATGTTATCAGATCAGCAGATGTGCGAGGAAAGATGCAGGCTTGTCACGGGAGCCTGCATTAAATGAACAGACACAGCCTTAGACGTACTGGTACATCCAAGGTTGCAAAGGGGTTAAAGGTGTCCTCATTGGTGTCAAAAAAGAAGGCTGAGATGAGACTTAATAGTGGTCTACAAATATCTGAAAGATACTCACAGTGCAGCGGGTACTACCCTGTTCTCATTAACGGAGGAAAGTAAAAAAAAAAAAAAACAAAAAAAAAACACCAGCTCTGCTCTCAGAGCCATCGCTTCCTCTTCCAGACCCTCTGCTCCTCTCGGACTACTTTTTTCATCAGCCCTTGTGTTGAGCTGCCATCCAGAAGTGAGCCCACCCCGTAACGCCATTTAAGCCCCACGCATTTCTCCCTCAGAGTCAGGACACCGCATCAACACAATCTCCTGTACAAGACACTGGTAACTGAGAATAGAGGTAATGCACAAACCACCCGAACAGCAGCCCTGGTGAAGATCATCCCTCACTGACTGATGGATGGGGAGAGGTTTGAACATTTACATTACATACAGGGACTTCAGCAGGGTGTACATACATTACACACGGTGCGGAGCAGGAGCAGTGTGGGCTCTGCTGAAGGGAGCCTTGCTCATCCGCGGGAGCCATGTTCACCTGTCAATTTCAAGAGACCGGATCTCAGGAAAAATGTTGATGACATCCCACAAGACAAAACAATCACTGATCTCGGGGAGACCAGCCAGAAAAAACACTGCCAGAAGCCAACAAAGGTGCTCAAAACAGTGAAATCCTAGGTGCATTGCCCCCTGGGAAGTATGCAAATCAAAAAAGGTCCATGAAGCCTCTGTTAGGAGTCTCGACACAGAAACTAGCCAGATATCCCTCCGGGAAGGACCTAGCCAAGGAGTGGCTCTTTTTAGGAGACCACCATATTAAGTGGCCCTTTTAGTCAATATCCAACACTTTGACAAGTTTAAAGATATGACAAGGGAAATACCAAGGCCAGGTATCCATCCACAGACAGCTGTTTCGGGGTGTTGCCCCTCATCAGTGTGGAGTAGGATTCTGGCTAGGTGGGAGCAATGCCTAGTAGATCAACAAAACAAAACAGCTGTCTATGGATGGATACCTGGCCTTGGTATTTCCCTGGTCATATCTTTAAACTCGTCAAAAAGAGTTGGATATTGACTAAAAGGGCCACTTAATATGATGGTCTCCTAAAAAGAGCCACTCCTTGGCTAGGTCCTTCCCGGAGGGATATCTGGCTATTTCTGTGTCGAGACTCCTAACAGAGGCTCCATGGACCTTTTTTGATGTGACATCCCAGGAAGTAACAACTGTCAGCCAGAGATTATGGGACCGGCTCCGGCTACAGAAGGATTTGGGAAAGCAAGGTTTTTACATAAGAGCTCTTCTATGGCATACACATGAGAGGGACTCAAGTAGTTGCCAACTCCTTTAAGAACTATCTTCAGCGTAAAGAAGAACAAAGAGTCCCAGAGGTGACGATATGGGCCCCACAGCCCTGATCAACATCAAGTCTGTCTGGGATCACATGAACAGACAGAAGATCTGTGGTCAGTTACCTAAGAGTTTTGGAACAACCTCCTTGCAGAGTTCTGAAAACAATGGTCGGTCACACCAAAAGATGATTTGATGGAAATTTCTCTTTTGTTCACTTTGTGTTTTATTTATTGATAAAAAAATAAACTATTAAAGGAAATCTTTCAGCAGGTTTTTGCTATGTAAACGGGGCAGAGACCCCGATTCCAGGTGTGTGTTACTTGCTCAGCTCTTACTGTAGTTTTAAACAGACGATTATCACTGCAGGACTAGGTGTTGCATGCCAGGCAGTCGAGCTAATCTGTGTAACCCCGCCCCCACCGCAGATTGGCAGCTCGCTGACAATATACAGTGTACACAGAAAGCTGCCATTGGGGTTATACACAGCTGCATCTACAGCAGAGAAAACAGGCATTTTATTAAAAATTCCATCAAGCAGTCCATTAATTGATACATGACTGGAATCAGGATATCTGCCCCTCCATCATGCTGCTCTCAGATTACATAGCAAAAAAAAAAATGTGACAGATTCCCTTTAAGACTTCTATTTTTAAACCATAAAAGCTTACCACAGTATTGTAATTATTATATTTCACTTTCTGTCCTGCTTATCGGAACAAACAATATATGGTGCTCTGCCATTTGCGGGGAATCACCATGCTAGGTGAATGAGCACTTTGTAGCATATAACTGTTATTTTTTTATTATCTATACAATATATTTAATGGTAGGGCAACCCCTTTAAGTAGAAAAATAAGATGTGCTCAGTTACTATGGAGGCCTTGGATTTAGCAGAACATTAACTGAAAAAATAAGAAAAATTAATATCTCAAACTTCAATGATCAGTTTATACAGTAGTATAAAAAAGAAGGGAATTTTGTTACTTACCGTAAATTCCTTTTCTTCTAGCTCTTATTGGGAGACCCAGACGATTGGGGTATAGCTACTGCCCTCTGGAGGCCACACAAAGCACTACATCAAAAGTGCAAGGCCCCTCCCCCTCTGGCTATACCCCCCCCGTGATATCACGGGTTCTCCAGTTTTAGTGCCAAAGCAAGAAGGAGGAAGCCAATAACTGGTTTAAACAAATTAACTCCGAATAACATCGGAGAACTGAAAAACCGTTCAACATGAACAACATGTGTACCCGCAAACAACCAAGAAATCCCGAAGGACAACAGGGCGGGTGCTGGGTCTCCCAATAAGAGCTAGAAGAAAAGGAATTTACGGTAAGTAACAAAATTCCCTTCTTCTTCAGCGCTCTATTGGGAGACCCAGACGATTGGGACGTCCAAAAGCTGTCCCTGGGTGGGTAAAGAGATACCTCATGTTAGAGCTGCAAAAACAGCCCTCCCCTACGGGGATGTCACTGCCGCCTGCAGGACTCTTCTACCTAAGCTGGCATCCGCCGAAGCATAGGTATGCACCTGATAATGTTTGGTGAAAGTGTGCAGCCTCGACCAGGTAGCTGCCTGACACACCTGTTGAGCCGAAGCCTGGTGTCGTAGCGCCCAGGACGCACTCACGGCTCTGGTTGAATGGGCTTTCAGCCCTGAAAGAACCGGAAGCCCTGCAAAACGGTAGGCTTCCAGAATTGGTTCTTTGATCCATCGAGCCAGGGTGGCTTTAGAAACCTGCAACCTCTTGCGCGTACCAGCGACAAGGGCATCGGAACGGCGTACGGGCGCCGTGCGTGAAATGTAGATTCTGAGTGCTCTCACCAGATCTAGCAAACGTAAATCATTCTCATACCGGTGAACCGGATGAGTGCAAAAGGACGGTAAGGAGATATCCTGATTAAGATGAAACGAGGATACTACCTTAGGGAGAAACTCCGGAATGATGCGCAGCACTACCTTGTCCTGGTGAAACACCAGGAAGGGAGCCTTGGATGACAGAGCTGCCAGCTCAGACACTCGCCGAAGCGATGTGATCGCAACGAGAAACGCCACCTTCTGTGACAGGCGAGAAAAGGAAACTTCCTTCAGAGGCTCGAAAGGCGGCTTCTGGAGAGCAACTAGAACCCTGTTCAGATCCCATGGATCCAACGGCCGCTTGTACGGGAGTACGATATGACAAACCCCCTGCGGGAACGTGCGCACCTTAGAAAGACGTGCTAGACGCTTCTGAAAAAACACGGATAGTGCTGAGACTTGCCCTTTGAGGGAGTCTAGCGACAAGCCCTTTTCTCACTCCTATTGTAGGAAGGAAAGAAAGATAGGCAATGCAAATGACCAGGGAGACACTCCCTGAGTAGAGCACCAGATTAAGAAAATCTTCCACGTTCTGTGGTAGATCTTAGCAGACGTGGGCTTCCTAGCCTGTCTCATGGTGGCAACGACCCCTTGGGATAATCCTGAAGACGCTAGGATCCAGGACACACAAGCCACACAGTCAGGTTCAGGGCCGCAGAATTCCGATGGAGAAAAAACGGCCATTGAGACAGTAAGTCTGGTCGGTCTGGTAGTGACCCCGGTCTGCCGACCGTGAGATGCCACAGATCCGGGTACCACGATCTCCTCGGCCAGTCTGGTGTGACGAGTATGACGCGGCTGCAATCGGATCTGATTTTTGCGCAGTACTCTGGGCAAGAGTGCCAGAGGTGGAAACACATATGTGAGCCGGAACTGCGACCAATCTTGCACTAAGGCGTCTGCCGCCAGAGCTCTGTGATCGCGCGATCGTGCCATAAATGCCGGGACCTTGTTGGTGTGCCGAGACGCCATTAGGTCGACGTCCGGCCCCCCCCCAGCGGCAACAGATTTCCTGAAACACGTCCGGGTGAAGGGACCATTCCCCCGCGTCCATGCCCTGGCGACTGAGGAAGTCTGCTTCCCAGTTTTCTACGCCCGGGATGTGAACTGCGGATATGGTGGATGCTGTGTCCTCCACCCACATGAGGATTCGCCGGACTTCCTGGAAGGCTGCTGACTGCGTGTCCCTCCTTGGTGGTTGATGTATGCCACCGCCGTGGAGATGTCCGACTGGATTCGGATCTGCTCCCTTCTAGCCACTTTTGGAAAGCTAATAGGGTAAGATACCCTGCCCCGATTTCCAGCACATCGAACTGAAGGGTGGACTCCTGCTGAGTCCACGTCCCCTGAGCCATGTGGCGGAGACAAACTGCTCCCCACTCTGACAGACTCGTATCTGTCGTGACCACTGCCCAGGATGGGGGCTATGGCAATGAGGTGGGAATAAGCCACTATTGCAGAGAGTCCTCGGCCGTCAGGGAAAGGGAGACTTCCCGTCCAGGGAGGCTGACTGCCCATCCCATTGTCGGAGAATGTCCCATTGCCGTTGGTGCAGATGAAACTGCGCAAAGAGAACTGCCTCGATGGCTGCCACCATCTTCCTTAGGAAGTGCATGAGGCGCCTTAAGGGGTGCGACTGGCCTTGAAGGAGAGACTGCACCTCTGTCCGCAGTGAACGCTGCTGGTTCAGCGGAAGCTTCACTATGGCTGATAGAGTATGAAACTCCATGCCGAGATACGTTAGTGATTGAGTCGGGGACAGATTTGACCTTGCCAAATTGATGATCCACTCGAAAGTCTGGAGAGTCTCCAGCGTAACATTCAGGCTGCGTTGGCATGCCTCGAGGGAGGTTGCTTTGACGAGTAGTTCGTCCAAGTACGGAATCACCGGGTGTCCGTGAGAGTGCAAGACTGCTACCACTGCTGCCATGACCTTGGTGCCCACCCGTGGGGCTGTCGCCAGACTGAATGGCAGAGCTACGAACAGAAGATGTTCGTCTCCTATCACAAAACGTAGAAAACGTTGGTGCTCCGTAGCAATTGGCACGTGGAGATAGGCATCTTTGATGTCTGCTGAGGCAAGGAAGTCTCCTCGAGACATTGAGGCAATGACGGATCGGAGGAATCCCATCCGGAACCGCCTGGCGTTCGCATGCTCGTTGAGCAGTTTCAGAACCAGAACAGGACGGAAGGGACCGTCCATTTTTGGAGCCACAAAGAGATTGGAGTACAAACCCTCGCCCTCGTTCCTGAGGGGGGCCAGGGATCACCACTCCTTCTGCTCTTAGAGCGTCCACCGCCTGCAGCAGGGCATCTGCTCGGTGGAGAGGTGGGGCCGTTCTGAAGAATGGAGTCGGAGGACGAGAACAGAACACTGTCCTGTGCACGTGAGCACAATGTCCGTCACCCACCAGTCAGTGACCTGTGGCAGCTAAATGTCGCCAAAGGCGGGGGAGTCTGCCATCAACCGCGGATGCGGAGAGAGAGAAAAAGAGCTGAGAGTCCTGAGGAGACCGCCTTGGTAGCGGTTCCTCCGACTGCCTTCCTTGGGCGAGATTGAGCCCGGCCGGAATCTGAGCCCGTCTGAGGTTTTGTAGCCCTTTTGCACGAGGACAATTGGGACCTGCCGGAGCTTGGGAAGGACCGAAACCTCGACTGTACTTTTAGGACAGTATTAACAGGGTAAGTCGCAGTGCAGACATTGCGTACAGATGTCCCTGCTCAAGGTCAGCTGCGCAAGAACAGCAGAAAAGGTTAGGTTGCCAATACGGCTGTGGATGCCGGAGCAACCGACACGCCGATAGCCTCCTAGACAGATTTCAACCAGAGTCCATCTGTCTGTGAATGGCATCTTGAAGTGAAGCCCCATCTCCATATGCAAGCCTGGAGATTGGAGAATCCACCTTTGGACCCTGGGTCCAGCGCTGACCACGTCAGGGGAAAAAAGGGATAACGTGTATCCTAAAAACGTTTGGAGAAGACGCTTATCTGGTAAGCGTGGTGTTCCTGGACCGCTTCTCTGAAGTCAGCGTGGCCAGAAAAATACTCAATATCTGCGTGAGACACTGAAAAGGAACTTCTCCTGTTCGTCTCCTATCTCCACTGGGGGAGCTGAGGGAGAAAGATCCAACCTTCCATTGATGGACGGTATAGGATCATTCCGTATGACGTTACCACCCGGTGTATCCGGATTGAGAGCGATGTCAGTATCAAAGCCCTGAAGAACTGCCTTTTGGTCAAGTAGATTGCCCATGGGTGCAAGTCTCTATATTATGACTACTCCGTCCCTGTCCATGGACAGGGTTGACAGGAGGTTTCTTTGGCCCCAACTAGTAGAGCCCCGGCAGACGAAGTGCTAGAGACCCCGGCAGACCTACAGGGGAGCATGCACACAATGGGACGGTGTCATGAACAGCATCCCATGTAGTAAAAACAGCACTGAAATCTGTGTTGCTTTTTTGCCGCTGCCGACTAGCTATCTAGAAGTATATAGCCAAGATTAGTGACCGTACATTGCAATGTATAGCATACAGGCATAAAGTACAAATGACCACTGCAGCACAAGCAATACAAGCAGCATAGAAGCCTGTGCCCTGGCACCCCTGCTCTTCTGCTGCTGTATACTAGTCATCTAGGGGAATATAGCCCAGAAGAGTGACCCTACAGTGCAATGTATAGCATACAAGCACAAGTACAAATGAACACTGCAGCACATGCAATCCAAGCAGCATAGAAGCCTGTGCCCTGGCACCTCTGCTCTTCTGCTGCTGTAGACTGGTCATCTAGGGGAATATAGCCCAGAAGAGTGACCATACAGTGCAATGTATAGCATACAAGCACAAGTACAAATGCACACTGCAGCCCATGCAATACAAGCAGCATAGAAAAAAACCTGTGCCCCAGCACCCTTGGTTTTCTGCTGCTGTAGTCTAGCCATTCCAGAAGAATATAGCTAAGACTAGCGACTGTACAGTGCAATGTATAGCAGCATATCAGCATAAACACAAATGAACACCTCAGTCGTGTAAAACAAGCAGCCTAGAAAGCCTGTGCCTTAGCACACCTGCTTTCCTGCTGCTGATGAGTCGCTCCCCCAGCGGGCATATAGCGACCTATGTAGTTAAAAACCACACATGTATACACTGCAGTTTTCAGCACTATGTGTGCCTCTTACCGCCCGCCTATAAGCGGGTGTATGATCGCCACCGTCCTGCCTTGGAGCCGAAAGTCCGAGCTCTGCAGTAATGGCTGCCGGCTTCTTCCCCAGCTCGTGTGAGGAGGGGCGGGCCGTGGGCGTGCCCCAAGGCAGAGCGGGAATCCGGCGTCCGACAGTGTGCAGTGAGAGGGCTGGAGCATGTAAAAAGGCTCCAGCCCTCGGCGCTGCTGATTGCTCAGCGCCTGTCCCCTTCCCTGAGTGACAGGGAGGGGGCGGGAACGAAGCGGCACTAGGCCGCAGAAGCCGGGGACTGGAGTTATAAGCGCCGCCGCCGTAAAAGCGCGGTCGGCGCCCAGTCCCCGGCGAACTACAAGTCCCAGCCGCGCCGCCGCTCCCGGAGCGTCCGGCGCGGTAGTTCCCAAAACACAAAGTCACTCAGCAAAGCTGCAGTGACTGTAACCCTTTACTGTCCCCGGCGCACTAGCACACCCAGCAAGTCTGGAGTGTGCTGTGCCTGTGTGTACGGGGACACAGAGTACCTGTAATGGTGCAGGGCCATGTCCCTGAACGGTACTCCAGCTCCGTATCCAGCAGGTTCAAATGGGTCTGTGGATGGAGCCCGGCGTCAGAGCTTTGAGGCCGGCAGGATCCCACTTCCACAGAGCCCCTCAGGGGGATGTGGAAGGAAAGCAGCATGTGGGCTCCAGCCTCCGTACCAGCAATAGGTACCTCAACCTTACAACACCATCCAGGGGTGAGAAGGGAGCATGCTGGGGACACTATATGTGTCCTCTTTTCTTCCATCCGAAATAGTCAGCAGCTACTGCTGACTAAAATCTGTGGAGCTATGCGTGGATGTCTGACCTCCTTCGCACACAAAGCTAAAACTGGAGAACCCGTGATATCACGGGGGGGTATAGCCAGAGGGGGAGGGGCCTTGCACTTTTGATGTAGTGCTTTGTGTGGCCTCCAGAGGGCAGTAGCTATACCCCAATCATCTGGGTCTCCCAATAGAGCGCTGAAGAAAAAGCCATCTATTCCGGAAAGTGTCCTAACACAAAAGGTAAGGCTGCTTTCACACATCCGGTTTTTGCAGTGCGGCTAAATCCAGCTCAAAAACCTATGCAACGGATGCGGCGAAAATAAACGGATCAGTTGCAAACATTTTTCCATGCGGCCCGTCCGTTTTTTGATGGATACAGCTTGATACGGAGCATGCGCAGTGCAAAAAAAACGCATCCGGCGGCCGGATGCGGTTTTTTGCCGCAGGACGCCGCATCCAGAGTCCATAGGCTTGCATTGTAAATTGGATACGGCGCAATGCGTTTTTTTCGCCGCACCAAAAAACGTGCCAGGCAACGTTCCATCTGGCCGCCGCATGGGCTAAATATGCCGCATCCGGCAAAAAATGGACGCACCGCAAGGCCATGCGGCACAATACAGCGCTAATGCAAGTCTATGCGGGAAAAACAAACGGCGGCAAAAAAAAACGGTTGCGTTTTTTTGCAGAGCGCCGTATTGTGCCTCTCAGCAAAAACCGGATGTGTGAAAGCAGCCTAACCTTTCACAGAAGGCTGCACAATGCACTGAATGAATAACGCCGGCAATATCCAACATTAATTCTCAGAATTATTTTATTATTAATTATTATTATTAATTGGCAGCATTAAATGAAGTGACATCTAGTGTTCAGTCTGGTAAAAGACACAACACTGCTCATTTTCATTTTCCAGTAGCATTTTGCAACAGCTTAGATTTTCAGAAAAAACTCCCATTGAGGGATGGAACCAAAGCATCAACCGGAAACGGTCTTTTGCTCACCGTAACTAAAGAAAAATCAGCCCTGGAAAAAGTGCCACATTGGTCACTAGAAGTTAAAAAGTACAAATATTCCGAAATTTCAGGAAACTGAAGGATCAGCCTCAAAATGAAAGAAATGTGGAGGACGATCTGCGACCAGAAACTCACACACGGAACAATTTATAGGCCTTATGATTCTGTTGCCTAGTGCTATAAAAAAAAAAACAAAAAAAAAATATTGAAATGTTCAGACAGAAAAGAAAAAAAAAGCAAAACTATTAATTGTAACTGTTTCTCTACAACAAAATTCTTATAAAAATACAAAACATTAACAATAAACGGCGGGTAGTGCAGTGACATAAGGTTAGTAGGGACCGGAACGGACGCGGAAACGGTGCAAAGAATATTCCGGTAGTTAAAATAGGTGACCACAAGAGAATTTCCGCCATCGCTATCAGTACACCCTGTGCAGCGAGAAAGGTTAAGCACTGGGTTCTGGCCTGTCTGATCAAAGGGATTGCACAGGATTTAAAAAAAACATGGCTACTTTCTCTGGGGAGGTGGGGGGTGGGGGGGGGGGGGGGGGGGAAAATAAATAGCTACACTTGTCTGCGAACTGGGTACAGTATTGCAACTCAATTCACTTAAATGAAACCAACCATGGTAGGGCTCTGGCCCTGGAGGAAACTGTTATCTTGGTAACTCCTTATGTAACTCCCGGGCGCATTGATGAAAAATTGTGAAAGATCGACTGAATTGTGTGAGTCGCCATTTTCAGGGATCAGTGACGTCTTCATTTTTTCAGTCGATAGTGCTGTGTGATGGCTTACTTTTCGTCATGTGAGACTAGGTTTTATTGATACCATTTTGAGTGGCTATGTTTTGATCAGCATTTTCTGTGGTATTGTGGTGACAAACAAAAACAAAAAAAAAAAAACATACCTTTAGTTTTGATGTTCTTGAATTTTTTTGATTACTAACCGGGTTAATTACTTTTACATTTTTATTTATTACTGGACTTTTCTAAATGTGGCGATAGCACGTGTATTTTTTTTTTTTTACGGCGCAAAAAAAGGGTCATGATTTGAATTTTTTTTCCCCCCATTTTTTTTTTTTTTTTTTTTTAAAACCTTGTTTTGACTTCCACTATTTTTAATAGTCTTTTTAGGGGACTTGAAGCTGTGATCAACTGATTGCTTGTGCTACAGCAGTGCCATAGCATTGCTGTATATAGCAGAAATCACTTTTCTCCTTTGAAGCCCGACCGGACAGGTTTCAAAGGATCACTGCTATGACAAGCACAGGGGTCTTCAGAAGACCCCCTCCTGTCATAGCAACCCATCGGTGACCTGCAATCACTGGACCTTAAAACGGCGCACCTCTATGCCAGGGAATGTTAAATCCGCTCCACCCAAGAATTTTAGAGCAAGGTTCTGGCTGTAATACACAGCCATTACCTGTCAATGGGGCGGGTTCACCCCCTGAACTTCCTCCATACCCCCCCCCCCACTTCCATCTTGTCAGAAAGGGTTAAAGAGGATGTATCACCAAAAAATATGTTCTCATTGAAGAATTTGTTCTTGTATTTTTTGCACATGTACTGGAGGTGGCCATCTTACCTAAACTACAGCTCATACCTTAGCACTCAGGATTGCTTTACAGCAGCCACATCGATGCTGGACTCTGTAGTCAAGTTATTTGCTTTTATGTGTTGCAGACATGCCCTGTGCTGGGAGGGGAGGAGGTGAGCTGTGACTATTGGGACAAACAGATCCTATGTTATCGGACTCCAGCTTTATAATAAAAGGAGTAAAGATAAGTTTGCAATTTACTTATTTTTTTGAGGTGGAAAAAAAAAAAAAAAAAATCAGACGTTTTCAAGAGAAATCCGTGCATTTTTTTTTTCCATGCGGTTTTCAGTTCTCTTGTGGTATTTTAAAGTGAACCTGTCAGGTCCAATATGCACCCAGAACCACGATCAATTCTGGGTGCATATTGCTAATCCCTGCCTAAACGTCCCTGTATACACTAGCATAGATTAAAAATACTTTTTCTAAAGATCTCTTTAAGATCTTTTACCATATGCTAATGAGCAAGGGGACTAGTCCCAAGGGCGTTACTTCCCCTGACTATTCCGCCCTGTTGGCATATTAGCACACCAACAGAGGCTTGCTAATATCCACTTCAATGCCCACTGCCCAGCATCATCAAGGGTGATGCGCGTACCTGTGTCCATGGTCATCGGCCTTAGATGCCGGGTTTAGGGTCAGGGCACATGATCAGAATGCCGGGCACTTCCGGTTATGCGCACTATGAAGCCAGGTGTACACTTGCCGGCTTCTGAGAAGTCTAATGCACATGACTGGAAGCGCCCGGCATTCTGATCATGTGCCCTGACCCTAAATCCGGCGTCTGACGTGGTGACAATGGACACAGGTACGCGCATCACTGCCGATGACGCTGGGTATTGAATGGCATGTTAGAACGCCCTTTGCGACTAGTCCCTGGCCTCATTAGCATATCATAAAGGATCTTTAGAAATACTTTTTCTAAAGATCTCTTTATCTAGGCTACTAGATACAGGGACAGTTAGGCAGGGATTAGCAATATACACCCAGAACTGCTCGTGGGTCTGGATGCGTATTGCCCCTGACAGGTTCCCTTTAAGTTGTTTTTTTCAAGCCTTGTCACTGCAAGTAATATTTCGAGCAGATTCCATGAGAAATCCATGATCACTTTTTTTAAAAGCAAGTTGGAGAAACATGCTGTATGAACAGTGTGAATTTCTGCTGAAATTGCTGTTGATTATATGTGAAGTCTCTATGTGGATTTCAGTGCAAAATCTGCTAAAAGTCCACATTAATGAACATATTTTTACCTTCCTTTTTTAACATGAATCTCCAGGATCAGTAAATCAGCGTGATTTTTAGTTTATGTACAGTAATATAGAAAATTTAAAAAAAAAAAATCTTAAAAAGTGGTTCTCTCAACTCAATAATAAAAAAAATAATAAAAATAAAAATCATCTGTTATTAAAAGCCCTCCGCATTCTCAAGAACAGAGGGATTCTTAGTTCTATAGATTACAGCTCATTACCTAGGTTACCAGCCACCGCTGAGGCTTACCAGCAGTGGACGGTTTCCTTGACAAGAGGCTGACATTTGCATTTTAATGCTCAGGTGTTCGGTACTAGTCTGCAGAGTATAATGGAAGTCAATCGGGAACTCAATTTTCCATAAGATGTTCTGGTAAAAATGTTCAAGTTCCCCATTGACTTCCATTATACTCTGCAAACTAGTACCGAACACCTGAGCAACAAAATGCTAGTTACATTTATCGAGCAGGTCGCTCATGACTAGAGTGCACACAATTCGGGCCATAGCCAGGCCACCAGCCTGAACGGTCCATCTACAGGAGCATGTCACCTTCTGGCAAGCAGAAAGCCAAGAGGCAGAGGAGCAGGACGCTCCTTAAAAGAAATGAGTATAACCCTAAAAGCAAAGTTATTTACAAAAAAAAAAAAAAAGTGAATTATAAAAATAGTTCGTTCATAGACGACATTCTCATTAAAGGAGGGTCAGTAGCCTGTGCTACAAAAGGTAGAAGAGCCAAGAAGTAGCAGGAACATATCAAGATATTTCTAGTAATGCAGTTCACAAATATGTCATCCTGTGTCCCACCAAACTGGAGAGGAGCTTCAGACAGAACCAGCACCTTGTGGGGTCAGTCACCGCTATTCAACAGCTTTGCTAAGTGTATAGACAATGGGTGGTTCTCTGTAAGAGTCGCTCTACATAGATATACATTTCTATATATACACATTTATATAGTATACGGATCATACTATTCTGAGGAGACTTCACTGTGCACAATTCTGCGCTGAGCGCGGTCAGTTTTATATAAAAGTCATCCTGTCACCAGTCCCGTGACTGTCCGGAATTTAAATTTTCAGATGCTGAAATAAACCAGGACTGAGGATATTTATGTCCTGAGTAAGAGAACATAATCTGTATGTAGAGATTACAGCACGGCCCAAACACACCCATAAGCTACAACACATACTCTGTTTCGGCAATTTTGGTGTGGCAGCCCTGGCACATCCGCTTATGTTTCAGGAGTCTGTCTGTCCGAGAAAAGGCCTAGAAAATAAAAAAGCAAAAATAGTGAATCAGCAAAAAGGATCTCAAGAGCAACTTAAAGGGGTGTTCACATCTCCTAGATCCTATCCCAATATGTAGTAGGTGTAATAATAATATTAGCAAATACCTCCAATTAGAAATGTAGTATAGTTCTCCTGAAATAGCCGTGTCTTACCTCATGTGCAGGGCTACGAAGAACCACAAAAAATGAGAAAACGAGGTATGATAGATGAGTGAACCACAAATACAATACCTCTATAAAAATTTAGCTTTATTGACTAGAAAATGAGAAAATATAGACACCATATGTCTTCCAAACAACAATAAACAATGAGGACGATGTGAGTAGTAGGTCTAGATGGAATATAGAAAGGGGTGAGGGAAGAGGCAATAGAATAGTGGTAGGTATCGGGTTTGTAGATGCTAAACTAGATCCTTCAATGACCCTTCCTACCAGCGGAGGGTGTCGTACTTTTTTGGACCTCCCCCGCTCCAGGTGGCTAACCCTCACTGTCCCTATTCTCCACTAGCCTGTGTCCACCACCAAGAACCATGTGCAATTGTGTTTAGACAAACCACATTAAACAAAAACATAATAGCGTTAGATGTAGGTTCTTCACCAGACCAAGTTCTCCGGTCAAAAACTTGAGATTTGTTAGAATGGAGCTACCGGGCCTGTGAAGGCGGGCTCCTGCAGCTCTCCCATGTGCAGGGCATTGCAGGACCTTAGATATTCATGGTTACGATCACGAGCAACTGTCACTATATGAGTGGTCGTAACCATGAATATGTAAGGTCCTGCGATGCCCTGCACATGAGGTAAGAGACATGGCTAGATTAGGAGAACTATACTACATTTCTAATTGGAGGGACTGCAGACACAAATTACCAAAGGAGGCTCTTGTAGAACATTTTTAGTTCATATTTGTCTATAGCCACATCAGACAGAATTCTATGAAGAATTTCCTAAGCTTAACATGCAGTCCACATTAATGTGAACCTGGTATAAGATGCATTAATCGAGTTGTCCGGTCTAAATTGACAAGTTTACAGTCACTGTC